>NW_013952781.1:364187-373374 GCF_001266775.1 Austrofundulus limnaeus
GTTCAAAACTCCTCTTTCTGTTTTTTGATTGGCCCAGGTAAAATAAACTACAAGCAGACACTGCACAGAACATTGACGATCTGTTCTCTGATTGTCCCGGCTAAAAATCTGCCAGCAAAATCCATCTCAATG
Organism: Austrofundulus limnaeus; assembly: GCF_001266775.1. NCBI lineage: Eukaryota > Metazoa > Chordata > Actinopteri > Cyprinodontiformes > Rivulidae > Austrofundulus > Austrofundulus limnaeus. The sequence goes on from NW_013952781.1 coordinate 364,320, forward strand.
GGAGAAGTCCCAGACGGAGCCGTGAAGGAAATTAGAATTGAGCGGAACTGCGTAGGAAGGCAAGGGCCAGGCTAGTGTCCATGGCTTCTGTAAACACTTGTTTTCCTTTAGCTTCTTAAGAGCCCAAGTTTTTCCAAACACTATAAGRTGCTGCTTGTAGTAAATTACATCAAAATATTATAGTATTGTTGAAAAATTGTGTGACTGCCTCATATCATTCACACTATTGTTTTCATGTTTCTCTTTATTTTTTCAATATTATTCCTGTTTCTTCCGTACGTTTTTTTGGCCTCTATCTCTTTACCTAAATTTTTGTGATATTTCAACAATTCTCATATATCAAAACATTCAACTCCTTCAGGAGATTCCGGCTATGACTTTTGGTATTGATATCTTTAAACTTTTTTTAGATATTCAGCTTTTTAAGCAAATTTTTCTCTCATTGAAATACATTAGAATTCCATGAAATCCTTCAACATCTTACTGCTTTTTGAACTTCATCTACTTCAGCATACTTGCGTCTAGAAAGGCCATTCATGTTAGAAACAAAACTTTAGAATTTCATCTATTACAGATTAATTTAGCTTTTTGATATCTTGAACCATTCTTGTACAATCAGCATTTAAGTTTGTGAAAGTTTGGGATTTTTCTTGTGTCCTGCCTCATTTCTGTGGTAATGGAAAGTTCAGGGGTCTCATTTATAAAGCTTATACGCAATATATATATGCGTATATTTGCGTATACGCAAAAATCGAGCCCAGAAACTTGCATACGCCACTTTTCATGCAAAGGTTGTGATTTATAAATCCCAAACTTGGCGTGAAAATGTGAGGTTCCTCAAACCAGCTCTGACCCACATGTACGTTTTATTTTGAAACGAGAAGCTGCGACACAGAAGGTGAAGTGAGTATATATAGCCACACTGTAATGATGAGGTCAGATATTTAATTTCACTTCATAATCAAACTAAGATTTTTATTCAACTTTATCATAAGCTTTCTTAACAGTATTATTTATGCTGGTGAGCCATAAGGACCTTTCAWATTCAAAAGACCAACTTAAATCTTATATAAAAGTTCACGCATCTCCATCCATCTCCCTCCCAGCCGCCCTSCTCTCCAGACRACCCTCACAGACCCCTCCTCACCAAAAGAAATTTCAAAATCTGAATTGCATTTGTGATCTATAAAGGAAAATTGCTTGAAAATGTGCATGCGTACATTCATTTTTAGTATGGTTTCCATGCAATCCTTTATAAATGAGGCCCCAGATGTCTGCAGTTGAGAGAGAATTCCAAGTGTTCAACTTTTTCTGTCGATTCGAGTGTGTTCAGGGTATTTAAACCATTGTCGGAATTTCAAAAATTCAAAAATAAAACAAAAAAAACGGTATTTGGTACGAGTGTTCTGTGTAAAAGATAGAGCTAAAGCTCGTCGTCTCTGCAGTATGGCAGCGACAAGCTCACCCTGGGGGCCCCGAGGCATTCCTAGGCCAGAGAGGACACATAATCCATCCAGCAAGTCCCGGGCCTTYCCCGGGGCCTCCTACCAGTGGGAAGTGCCCGGAACACCTCTAAAGGGAGGCGTCCAGGAGGCATCCTAATCAGATGCCCGAACCACCTCAWCTGACACCTTTCAATGTGGAGTAGCAACTGTTTTACTCCGAGCTCCCCCGGATCACGGAGCTCCTCACCCTATTTCTAAGGCTGAGCCCGGCCACCCTATGACGGAAGCTCATTTCAGCCACTTGTATTCGGGATCTCGTTCTTTTGGTCATGATCCACRCCTCATGACCTTAGGTGAGGGTTGAAATGTAGACAGACCAGTAAATCGAGAGCTTTGTCTTTCAACTCAGCTCTTTCTTCACCACGACTGACGCAAGCAATGCCCTCATTACTGAGGACAACACCCCAGTCTGTTGATCTATCTCCCATTCCATGCTACCATCATTTGTGAATGAGACACCCAGATATTTAAACTCCTCCATTTGAGGCAGAGACTCTCCCCCATCTTGAGGGGGTCATTCCACCCTTTTCCAGCCAAGAACCATGGCCTCAGACTTAAGAACATGACAAAGGTCTTGGTCCAAAAATGCCATAAGAACCACATCATCTGCATACAGCAGATATGAGACCATGTGGTTCCCAAACCAGACACTCCCCTCTCCACGACTGCGCCTTGAGATCCTGTTCATAAACACTACAAACAGGTTCGGAGACAAGGGACAGCCTTGGCTGAGTCCAACCTGCACTGAAAACAAGCTCAACTGTGTGCCAAGAGTGCAAACACAGCTTTTGCTTTGGTTCTACAAGGACTGGAAAGCTCTTAGTAGCAACCCAGACACTCCATACTCCCACTKCAGCCCCCACAGAATTCCTCAAGGAACACGATCATAAGCCTTCTCCAAGTTTAGAAAACAGATGTAGACCACAGAGGCAAACTCCCATGACCCCCCTTAGCAACTCTGCAAGGGTAAAGATCTGGTCCACTGTTTCATGCCCAGGATGAAAGCCACACTGTTCCTCGTGAATCTGATGTTTGACAATCAATCGGAGCCTCTCTTCCAACACCCTGAAGTAAAATTTCCTGGGGAGGGCGAGAAGTTGATCCCACGATAGTTAGAACATGCATCCCMCTTTTTAAAACTGGGAACCACTACCACGGTCTGCTATTCCACAGGAATTGTCCCAGTCCTCCATGTGCTGTTGAAGAAATGTGTCAACCATGAAATTCCCACAACATCCAGAGCCTTCAGCATCTCGTGGCGAATCTCGTACACCCCTGGCGCCTTGCCACCTAGGAGCTTTTTGACTGCCTCTGTAACCTCTGCCATGGTAATGGAGTCATCATCCCCTGAGTCTTCAGACTCTGCCTCCTCAAAGGTAGACATGGAGGGTGGATTCAAGATATCCTCAGTGTTCTTTCCACTGCCCAACGATATCCTCAGTCTGGGCCAGGAGTTCCCCATCCAAACCAAATAAAAGCCTTGGACAGGGAACACTTTCCTTTTCTGAGTCGCAGAACGGTTTGCCAGAACTTCCTCGCGGCCAATCAGAAGTCCTTCTCCATGAACTTCCAGAATTCCTCCCATGCCCAAGTTTTTTTCATTTGCAACCACCAAACCTGCAACGCTCTTTGCCACCCTGTACTTGTCAGCTGCTTCAGGAGTCCTCTGGGAAAGCCAAGTCCAGAAGGCCTCCTTTTTCAGCCTGACAGCCTCCATCACTGCTGGTATCCACCAGCGGGTACTTTGGTTCCTGCCACAACAGGCACAGATGACCTTCAGGCCACACCTCCTGGAAGCCGCATCTGCAACATCTGAACGTGGCCCATTCGGATTCCAGGTCCTCGAAAAACTCTTTTGGAGGTGAGAGTTAAAGATCGCATGGACAGGGGTTTCCACCAAACCTTCCCAGTTCACATTCACTATATGTTTAGGTTTACCAGGTTGTCTGGCAGCCTCCCTTCAGTTTTATTCAGCCACTGGATTTAACTCGCCACCAGGTGGTGATCATTTGACAGCTCTGCCCCTCTCTTCACCTGAGTGTCCAAGACATGGAGCCGTGTGTCCGACAACACAATTACAAATTCAATCATTTACCTTTTGGCCTAAAGTGTTCTGGTACCAAATACACGTATGGTCCACCCTATGCTCAAACATGGTGTTCATTATAGACAATCCGTGCTTAGCACAGAAGTCCAATAACAGAACACCATTCGGGTTCAGATCTGGGAAGCCATTCCTGCTAATCACCCCACTCCAGATAACTCTGTAATTACCCACATGGGCATTGAGGTCACCCAGCAGAACAACCCCTTCCAGGACACCATCCAAAGACTCCAAAAAGACCATGTAATCTGAACTGAATGTTTTATTTATTTTATTTATTTAACCTTTATTTATCCAGGTAAACTGTTTGAAAACCTCTTCTCATTTACAAACATGACCTGGCCTGTTTGGTGCATAAGCACAAACAACAGTCAGAACCTTCCCTCCTGCAGCATGAAGCTGCAGAGGCAACCCTCTCATCCACCAGGTTGAACTCCAAGACCAAGGCACATAGCCAGGGGCTTGTGAGTATCCACACTGGGCAACTCCACAGTGGGAGAGTCTCTAGCCCTTCTCCAGGAGTTGGGTTCCAGCGCCCAAGTTGTAATTAGAGGTCAGCCCAACTACGTCTAGCTGGTAATGCTCAACCTCACTCACAAGCTCTGGCTCCTTACACGTGAGTGAGKTTACATTCCATGTCCCTAGAGCCAGTCTTTGCCGCCAGGARTCAGCATGACCAGGGACCCTCAATCGCCTGCTGCCTGGCATGCATCGCACCCGACCTTGATGGTCCTCCCCMATGGGTGGTGGGTCCAAGTGGAGGTGACCTCCTGTAGTACTTTTGGGCTTTRCCTGGCCAAGCCCCAGGAGCCAAGSCTTGACCACCAGGCTGCATGTCTGCAGTAGCATCCTATGCAAACATGACTTCAAACATTACTTAACTTCTTGTAATTAAAAAGCTCATGTTTTCTTGCTGATTGTTAATTTGCTCATCAACAGAAGACAAAGTGAACAGAAACAAAGTATTTTAAAGACTCAGCTCACGGAGGGTCCATGTACACAGGCAATTAGCTTCCTTACTGCAGAAAGGACGAGCTGCTCTGAGCTCTCTCTCTGATTGGCTGATACAAAAAAACCCTCCTGTTGCCCTAGCAACGCTCCCCCCTCCCCTTCCCCCACTTAAACAGCTACAAATCAGTTTTGAGACAACCCCATGTGGAATATTTGTGTCAAAAGTGTTACATGCAAAAAGTTGTGCACACACAGGTGAGAGTCACACATGCACAGGAGGAGAGTTGAGYGCTCGTAGCGGCAGAGTTGAGAAGTTGTAACTTTGAGTTGTAGTTGTAATTAAAATATAGACTCAAATTTAAAAAATACACACAAATAAATCATGTGTTATAAGTCTGTAACTGTAATTATATCTGTGTAAATGTTATTTTTGACATTTGTAACAATTTTGTCTGACTTTACATTCAGAAAATATTTGTGTAAAACTTTTTGAAGGTGAAATTTTTAAATACAAACCATTTCTGCAGGTACACAAATCTAAATTTTGCAGGTTAATTGTTTTCACAGATATACAAATTATATATTTGCAGGTTACAAACAAATTTTTGCAGGTGGGTTTTGACAYATATCTACCTTCATACTCCAGTCTTTATAAAAGGTCAACTCTGGGATATTTTAGACTTACTGCAATGATGAAACTATGAGAACATTTTAAAAATTGTATTSATTTGTGACAAATTTAGATTGAAGTTCTTGTCTTTGTTTTTCTGTGCAGACGAGATGTTTTGGACGAGTTAGTGACCCTTCATAACTTCACTAACCAGTTCCTTCCCAATGCTCTACGGGATTTCTTCAGACACATCCACGCACCTGAGGAAAGAGGAGAGTACCTGGAAACACTCATCACCAAGTTCAGCCACAGGTTTTGTACCTGTAACCCTGGTCTAGTCCGTGACCTCGGCCTTAGTCCTGGTACGTCAGTGCACAAATACTGTTTCCATCTGGAAAACTTGACGTTATGTAAATGCTTAGTCAGCACTTACATGTAAGTTTTCCTGTTTATAGTTTCTACCATGTTCTTTTGAAATCAAACTGCGTCTGCATCCTTTGTGCTTTTTTAAGCTTTTATACTCTGTCAGACTGTTTGACTCTTTTAAGAATAGTGTGTTAGTAGTTTTTACTTTTATGCTTTTTGAATTATTAACTCAGATACAGCACTGCAGGATTTCTTATGCAATTTTAACGTACACCTTGTCATGTTACATTATGTGTAAATAACAAAAGTCAAGTCATTTTCAAAACATTTTTATTAACTAACATGTTTAAATTCTGCAACCACTGTGCTGTAAAACCAGGAACAATAATCCAAACAATAATCCCACACATCCAGACTGTAGGTTTGCTGAGCTTATTTTGCAGGAGATTCATCAGAAACACACACACAACACATTTATTACTAAACCTTATTTAATCGACGTCATAAGCTTTTACGCTCGGCTTCGTTCGTATAGCTCACTAGCAGATTAGCATTAGCTTACCCTCAGACGTTGTCTAGATCGTGTCCTGAGTGTTTTGCYTCGCTGCTTGAGTCTTTTCCTGGTCAATTCTTTTTTGAATCTGGTAAAACCCACCGTGTCGTCCTTGTTGTGTTTGGGGTCTTCTACTACATTTAATGGTGGCTGGCAAATAGCTTGATAGAGCWTTACCACCACCAGCTGGCAAAAGCGTGTAGTGTCAATTTTCAGACTTTTGGACCGCCCAGAACCCACCCACTAGTGTTGCTCCTGAAGTGTAATGGAAAACCACTCGAACTGGACTGAACAGAGCTGGTCCCAGTCAAACCGTGCTGTAGAGGCACTAGTGGAAAAGGGCTATAAGATCTATATGTTTAAAACGTTGCCAATAAATGTTGGAATCAACTGTCAGTGTAATATCTCATGAATCACTAAATAGATTTTAATGAAACTCTCAGAAAGTAATAACTTGTGTGCATCACGGAATCACACCCATTCAAGATGGCCGACACGACTAAATGCTTTAGCCTAGACTTGAAWAGCTATAGCTCAGTAAATTTTACAGAATTTAAAGTGAAACATGGTGTTATAGTACCTGACGTTAACAACACATACTCCAAGCACTAAATTTAAAGGGGACCTATTATGCAAAATTCACTTTTTTTAAAGGTTTTTTTTACTCAACTTTGGGTATGTACTTCTTAAAAAAAACAGTCCTAGGACCAAAAACATGCACCCAGGGGCATATTTACTGTAAGTAAATGTATTTTTAATGTATATTAACGACAAGTTTTATACTTCCGTCATTTTGTGATGTCACAAGCCATACGACAACCCACCTGAACCTGCGTTCAGCCCCTTACCTAGCAACCCCCGGGTGAGACTTCTCCTCCTCAGTATAAAAAGCCGTCATGGTTGTTGTTGTGTAATGTGCAGCTCAGTTCACAACAAGCCTTCAATAGGGCAATGGGTAGAGTGTTGGACCAGAGAGTGGGAGACCAGTGTTGGAGACCGGCATGGACACAATTTAATTATTTATTTTCATTCATAATGAACACGTTTTCTCATGTACCTCTATTGTTTAGCTTATTAAAGCCTTGTTAAAGCCTATTTGTTCKAGTTTCTGAGGTATTTTGACCACTGCTGCTCCCTGCTCTGGTAACAGCATGCAGAGTGAGCGCAGAGCAGAGGAGGGAGAGAAAAAAAGAAGCTGGGACCACGACTCTGCCTCTGGGTCTCATATGGTTGTACAACGGAGCTTCTGCTATTATTAGCCATGCTAACGTTAACGCTGGCTTTGGAGGGCGGAGTTAATGTCAACAGATTTTTGGAGGGCGTTACCAACAGAGCTCATTAACATAAACAGCTCTTCTGAACAGAAGTCAGAGCAGGCAGAAACTAGAAAATGGGAATTTTATTATCTGAGAATTATTTTGTGCATTAAATTGAATGAACATGGTCTGGATAGCCCACAGACATACCATAAACATTTCTAGGACCCATAATTGGTCYMCTTTAAAACTTGTGTTCATGTGAGATCAGACAGGATATCATTGCATTACAGTAGTTTGTGCATAATCTTATTTTCAAGGTTTGACTAAAACAGCTAGAACTCCATTTGTTTTAGTACGACGAGCAGYGGACAATCTGCATTCCTTGCATGTCTTTTATTGTGTGTTTTTACTTGTGTGGTAATGTTAGCTCATGTCTTTTGTAAGTATTTGTCTGTGTACTTCGGCTTAACTGCATTCCTATTTAAAAATGTTTGACTAAATCTGCCACATTTACACAGCGGTCCTTGTTGTTCAAAAGTAATTTTTTTTATATTAAAAGTAAAGTAGTGATGTYGTTTTGTACTGCCTCTCTGCAGACGCTGTGTATGTGCTGTGCTACAGTCTGATCCTGCTGTCCATAGACCTCACCAGTCCACATGTGAAGAATAAAATGTCTAAGAGGGAGTTTATCAGGAACACGCGCCGAGCAGCACATAATGTCTCTGATGACTTTGTCGGCCATCTCTACGATAATATCTACCTGATCGGACATGTGGCCGCGTAGCTCTGCTTCCTGCACTGGTGGAGGCCTCAGTGACTGAAAAAGTGGAAAAAAACTTTGACAAAATGAACTTTTTTTTTCCATTTTTCACTTTCTGCAAGGAACAGAACGGTATGTAGCAAACAGCCTTACCACTTCACTGTAGCAGCGTTTGTTCTACCAAATATTTGTAGTTCTTAGCTTTTTTTAATGAAGGTGAAAGTGAAGGAGTTTCCTGACAGAGTGAAGAGCAAAGAAGACCACGTAGCTCTGATCCTGCAGGGTCTGTGAAGAAACCATGAAGAAGAGGAAGAGCGTGGACCTCAGTCTGATGTCAGGACAGTTCTGTCTTTAGCACCTGATGCTTCTTCTAACTTGTTGCTGGGCGAAGCTCATCCCTTCTCACAAAGGACAGTAAAACAAAGTGTTTGTGAAACCTGCTTATCTAAAGACAATATAAAGATGGAGTCAATCAGTGGAACCCTAAACATTGTCTAATTGTWAGTGAATGTGTTTGTCCAGCTCTAAACACAGTTCAGTGACAGAATATAAAGACATGAAAAGTAATTACAACCCCAATTCTGAAACAACAAAAATACTGAAGGGTTTACGAATCACATAAATCTATAGTTCTCATTGGAAAATAGTAAATATGTGACCCATCACATCAAAATTAGGAATAAGTGAAATTTGTTCAAAATGACCTCATCATATTTCCAGATTCCTGCTTTAAAAGCTACATTTTGATACTGAGATCATCCTGATCTCATTAGTAGATCCAGAGATATTATTTAATTTGTCTTGTTGGTTACAATAATACATAAATATTTGGTCTAAATACTAATTTTATGTAATTTTAATGAGGATTTTTTTCAATAACATTTTAACAATGAAACCTCAAATAGTATTTGAATACTGAGTTTTTCCAGCTGGAAAGAAACAAAAGC
>NW_013952781.1:375616-377523 GCF_001266775.1 Austrofundulus limnaeus
TCATTAGCACCTCTAGTAATATATTTACTGAGAAAAATGGTGACGTGTTCAATACTTATTTTACCCGCTTACCCGATTCTTCTTTGCTTGATAGAGCTTTAAGCAGCATTGGTGGATGTCACAGTGAACTGATTAGTAGAAATGTTCCTGAGACCATCATACTGATATCAGACTACAGATTCATGAAAGCTTTTTTAGAACAGGCTCTGTCACACTAAACAACTTATGAACATTTTAAAGATGTTGAAGCTGGAATTGAAAAAAAATCAACAGGAAGCTTCTTTTAAGTAATTCTAACAGATCAAATATATAACTTTTCTTAGTAATTTAGACATAAAAAGGTTTAAGTTAAGTGTGACGGGCCTTATAATGAACTGTAGATGACAGGATATTCAGTCTTAATTTATGATTGAATTTTATTATTCAGAAATTGACTATTTTAAGACATGTTAACAGACGTCTGATGACCTTTACTGCTGATTGAGCCTCTTCAGACAGCTCTTTGTAAACCCAGTCCTCAGCTGACCTGTCCATAACTGACACTTCATCATAAAATGCTCCTCCAGCTGTTTTAGTCTTCTGTACCTCTTTTACAGATGTTTGTTCCTGTCCCAACGTTTTGATGTGTTGCTGCTCTCCTCTAATTACATGTACAGTTTCTCAGTTTAAACATTTGACATGTTTTAATGTGAATAAAATGATTAGACATTCTGTTCTGGTCACATTTTAAAGTCCCAGCATGTTTAGAACTGGGGTTGTACGTTCACCATCAGCCATGATTTCCTCTGAACTTTCCTCAAACAGGTGCTTTGTTTGCTGAGTCGTCACTAACACAGGAAGGTTATTGTCTTTATTTTCTAGTTTAAATGTAGGTTAGTGACAAACRTCTGTCAGAAAAGAACAGGACGTATACGTCGTTTTGTTGTAAAACTACAGATCCTCKCCTGACTGGTCCCAGCAGATGGTTCTGGTCTCTAAAGGCACTTCTCCCTGCTGCTGCTTGCTGATGTTGGGAAGTGAAACTCAAGGTTGATGCAGTGTTTTCTTATACAGTCTTCATATAAATACTAGTTTTCTTATAAACATGAATAAATCTACTGAATTTAGCAGAACTGATTTGTATTTTAGTATGTCTTTAATTATAAACAGCCAGGATGGGTTTGTATTTTAAATGAACTTGTGGATGTTTTCTGAGGAGTTTCATAGAGGCTGAGARTGGTCAAACTGTTATTAATTTAAATCTGATTGTCTCAAGTTAACAAGTTAAAAATGATTTTATCCTAAGTGAGTCAGAACACTTAGAGCTGATCTATAACTGTAACGTGTTGAGCARTGATGTTCCTTCATGTCTGAATTAGTTTCCATCATGACGTCCTGATTTCTAATGAAGTGCCTCCTTTCTTTGTGATTTTGAACTAGCTGTCATGAGAAAACAAGCTTAACTGCATGTTATAAATCACTCTTTAATTCTATATATTTCACAGTCATTCATGTAAAAACAGAATGTGTTTGAAGGTTTGAAATACAGGATTTTTTTAAAAAACAATGAGTTAAAACATTTTCTATATAAAAGTGAACATCAGAACACTAATATGACAGTTAAAGATGAAATGACCTTCCTTTATCATCAGGGGCAGAGCTAGACTTTTTTTGAAAGGGGCCCCAAAGGGGTGGCCAAGGTTTTTTAGAAGACACATACAAATACAGAGAAGCCCTCTGGATTTTAAAATATCAAAATGACTGCTACAGCTTGTTCCAAATGGCTTTAACTCAGTTGTTTTAAGAAATTTTGAGCTGAAAGTTTGTCTGATCAAACCTAAGAATGATTAAAAGACATTCTGAATGTAGTTACAGCTTATGTCTTAGTCAGCTGTTTTAGACATACAGAGCTGTATATATATATATAT
>NW_013952781.1:377533-379807 GCF_001266775.1 Austrofundulus limnaeus
GAATTAATTTGCTTTAAAACTGTATTTTAGTTGATTAAAATTCAGTTTGACTACTTTCACTTTTAGTACCATAATTCAGATTTTTGTGTCTAGGAGGTGAATGCACAGAAACCTTGTCTCAGATGTCAGACTCATAAAAACTCAGACAATTCTTAGCAGTTGATCACTTGGCTTGTGAGTTAATGAAGGACAACTAGCAATGAGAACTAATGTGATTTGCAGGACAGATTGATCATCCACACATTGAACACACCTTGCGACCACGGGTCCGTCCTGGGGCTATGCCTGTCTGGGGGTTGCTCAGTCATCAATCGGACATGCTCACAGTGGCCATGTTTGGAGTGTCGCAGGCAGATTTGCCCACCTTCATCTACCTAAGTACAGACATGTTGGGTTGCCCCGGCATGCAGTCATCTGGCCCTGTTCAGGACCGTACCTCTGTCATCAGTACTGTCTCAGTCTCGCCCTTTCCCCCTCCTTGACAAATGCCCTGGTACGTCGCGTCGAGAGGCAAGATCTTCATCGAACCCCACTCGAGCATGGATCAGCTGCTGGTGGAATTTATTCTTCCTGGCTGTCGGTGTCAATGTCTCAAACACACGGGTGTTTCGATGGAGGGTTGCTCCAGTGGAGGATTGAGGCGTATGGAGATCTGGTGCATGCAATGCTAGAGAGAGTTCTGATGAAAATCCCAGTAGATCAGCAGTTCCTGAAATACTCAGACCAGCCCGTTTGGCACCAACAACCAGTTCAAAGTCACTTAAATCACATTCTTCCTCATTCTGATGCACAGTTTGAACTGCAGCAGATCGTCTTGGCCATGTCTACATGTCTAAATGTATTGAGTTGCTGCCATGTGATTGGCTGATTCAACATTCGCATTAACGAGCAGTAGGACAGGTGTACCTAATTAAGAGGCTGGTGAGTTTAAGTAGATAGAAAGATTAGATAGATAATGTTTTTTTCTATTTGTTGTTGAATTATAGGCTTTAAAAAACAAAATATATTTCCTCATTGTATACCATATTGTACCAAACAGTGATTTAGGTGTTGATTTACAGCTGAAGAGTTCAAGTGCACTAATGCTGCTGAAGAATGCATCTTACAAAGAGCTGTGTGTTCTCTGCCATATTGAAAAGCTTTTGTGTCRGATGTTTTTCTCTGTCTAACATAATGGATTTAATTGAGTAAAACTGCCATCATCAATACAAGATTATGATGAAAAAAAAAAAAACAACACCACTCTGGGCAACAATAAGTTAACACACTGTATATTTTACTTTATTAAATTAAAACTTGTAAGAACTAATGCTGCTCTACATAAAACTACATAAAATACTCTTATGAGACAGAGTCATTGGTAAAAATTACTGTTTGATTCATTAAAATGTTACAAAACAAGAAAAACAGCCCTAATAGGTGTCCACAATAAGACAAAAGAATGTTGTAACACTGCGACGTGACGATCATCGGAGAATTATTTACAGGTTGATGTGAAGGATTCAGTGTTCTGTAACAGACCAGAGGAGTTCTTCAGCCTGAAAATAAATAAATAAATCATCACATACACACAAATACATTAAATAAAAGCAAGCAATGCTACATGGAAGTTAAAACAGTTAAAAACAAACACCAACTTCACCAGATAAGGCTTGAATAGGACCATGAGGATGTGGAGGATAAGTTTGTTTGAAGGAGTCGGTGTAGCACCGACGGCTGTGCTCCATTAAGATCAGGTTCTGCCAGGGGATTCTGATGTTATCAGTCCATGAAATGGATGTTATTAGGCATTATCAGTCCCATACAATGGCTTCAGAGGGTCCCTACTGTGCCTTCTAGGCTTCAGACTGTCCTGACAGTGTCCCCTAGTGGTTTAATATATTAAAGACAATGAATGTGTAAATAACCAAAAGATATTTTAATAAATTTTTTGTGTCCATGTCAGACTCGAGCCCTGTTCTCCCACTTTCTTGTCTGATACTCAGCCCATTGAGATGCCACAATATATGTCCGTCGGAGGTTGGGGTTAACCATGTCATCTGCTCTAAGGTTAACCTTGGAGGCTTTATGCCTCATATTAACCAGATAGTGGTTTTATGCCTCATATTAACCAGATAGTGGTTTTAAGCCTCATTTTAACCAGATAGTGGTTTTATGTCTCATATTAACCAGATAGTGGTTTTAAGCCTCATATTAATCAGATAGTGGTTTTATGTCTCATATTAACTAGATAGTGGTTTTAAGCCTCATTTAAACCAGATAGTGGTTTTAAGC
>NW_013952781.1:380583-384056 GCF_001266775.1 Austrofundulus limnaeus
GTCTCATATTAATCAGATAGTAGTTTTATGTCTCATATTAACCAGATAGTGGTTTTATGTCTCATATTAACCAGATAGTGGTTTTATGTCTCATATTAACCAGATAGTGGTTTTATGTCTCATATTAACCAGATAGTGGTTTTATGCCTCATACTAACCAGCTGACAATCAGAAGCCATTCTATGGGACGGGGAACCTGCTAACCGGCACAGGTGGGACATTCTGAAGCCATTCTAGGGGACTGATTATGCCTAATAACGTCCATTTCATGGATGATAACATCCGAAGCGGGTGTCTGCTCCTATTCATCTTCTACACAACAACCACATGCTGCACAAGTGGAGTGCAGCCCGTGTTAATGTGCAGTTCTTGAACTTTTTTATGATTTATGTTCTTTATTTTGCCGTGGCGGTGCGCCACGACATGGTTGAGCCGAGTTTTCATCAGCAGAGGTTGTGGTGAAGTTAAAGGAAACATGGACAAAGTCAAATATGGAACAACTCTCCAGAGGAACTTTCTGGTCTGAGACCTTCCAGCAGGACAAAGACCCTGAACACTCTGCTAGRGTAAGTTTCTGGAAAGATCAAGTAAAAGTCCAGAATCCTGGAGACTGCAGCCAAATGTGGGAACAGGTTTTTAGTTTTGTGGGATGAAACCATGCACGGATACCATTATTCTGTTGGAATATTTTTCATAAATATTCAAAAACAGCTTTATTTTCCTCATTCAACTTTATTACCTGAATTATTTTTGTAGAATAACATTTATAAATAAAAACATTTGATTATATTCTGGTCTGTAAGGTGTCAAAACAGAGTTCTAACAGAAATTTTTGAAATTAAAGGTCTMGCTTATTTTTGAAGCATGCCACTTTTTATGCTAGTTAAAAAAAATAATCATCTTCTAATGAGAAATGAGAGAATTGTAGCTGCTTTTGTCATATCTTGTGCTGCTGCAAACTCAAACATGTGTTAACACTCAGACTGTGTGTTAAGGATGACTTACTACCACCACAAACCTTAGCTCAGTATCTATAAATATAACCAAGCTGTTTTTGTGTTGGTCAAGCTTGAATCGCAGTAGCAGCCATCTTGGTTTTGGGGGACTCCAAAAGTTACACTATTCACAAAAAGTTTGGGATATTTGGCTTTCAGGTGAATTTTATGGAAAATGTAAAACGTTCACGCTACAGTGATATCATATCATGAAAGTAGGACATTTAAGTAAAAGAATGCACTGGTGATTTCCTCATCTCAAACAATTTATTGAAACAAAAGTTAACAACAATGGTAGGTACACCACAACAAAAAATTTCAACATCTCAATAACTCGTCATGTGCCCTTGAGCATCAATTACAGCTTGACAACGACGTCTCATGCTGTTCACAAGTCGACTTATTGTCTACTGGGGCATGGCATCCCACTGTTCTTGAAGGGCAGCCCTCAGGTCATTCAGGTTCTGCGGTGCAGAGGTTCGAGCCTCTACAAGGCGACTCAGCTGATCCCACAGGTTTTCAATGGGATTCTGGTCTGGAGAAAGTGCAGGCCATTCCATTTGAGGTACACCAGTCTCCAACAGCCGTTCCCTGATGATGCGACCTCGATGAGCTGCAGCATTGTCGTCCATGAAGATGAAATCAGGCCTGTGTTGTTCATGTGGGGGAACAATCACTGGATTAATGTTGTTATTCAGGTAGTATGGGCTTGTCACTGTACCATTCACAAAGTGTAGAGCAGTTTTGTGCCGAATGGACACACCAGCTCACACTAAAACACCTCCACCACCAAAAGCTTGTCTGGTGACAACAGTGGCTGATGCATAGCGCTCTCCTTGACGTCTCCAACATGGCTGGCCAACATCATTTCTGCTCATCGTGAATCGACTTTCATCAGAGAATAGCACTGAGGCCCACTGGTCCCTCATCCAGCGTAAATGCTCCCTGGCCCATGCAAGACAATGACGCCTGTGCCAGGTGGTGTGGTCAGGTACCCTTGCAGGTCGTCTAGCACGCAGACCACGCTGATGTAACTGGTTTCGAATGGTCTGACGTGACACTTGAGTGCCTCTCACCTCCCTTAACCGTGCCTGGAGTTGAGTGGCATTCATCATCCGGTTTCTCAGGTAACTGTTCACAATGGTCATCAGCATGGGATGTGGTCAAAGGACGTCCACTTCTACACCTTTCTGTGACTCTTCCAGTCTCTCGGTATCTCTGTTGCAACCTGCTGATGACACTGTGACACTCTAAGCTCAGTGTCCACATCCGTCTGAGAACATCCTGTTTGAAGCATYCCAATGGCAAGGTACTGTTGATCCATTGTTAGGTGTCGTCTTGGTCTCATAATGTTAAAATGGGAACAGTATGATGAGGACGACTGTTTAAACACCAGCTCTAATTGAACCAGGACATTTATTGGYCAAGTCAAGGATCAAACACCTGTTGTGAATGTTGCCGTTAAGCTCCTCATTAGAAAACAGTAAAGTGCAAAAAGAACTGAAACATTTAACAGTTGGATATATGCATTCAAAAGCTTAGAGAAGGTCACATTAAGTTCACCTGTAAAAGTTTAAATGTATTTTAGGCTCATCCAGAAATTTCACCCAAAAGCCGAATATCCCTAACTTTTTGTGAGTAGTGTATTTCAGTATAGACGTTCATTCACTGAATACTCTGTGTAGGAGCTATTTTAACCTATTTTACATAAGAAATTATTCTTTAATTCATTTAAGATTACCTTTTGTTACAATATTTTGTATAAAGATTTTGTTAGTATTATTTGTTGCAATAGTGTAATTGTAAATATTGGGTTAAATTGGGAAACTCATAAGTAGGTGCCATGGTATTGGAACAGCATGCATTGGGGTGGGTACATGTTTATTTTTTTTTTTTTTACCAGAGCAGCAGATTGTGTGGTGGAACACAAATGTTTGATTGTTATTTTTTTAACTACCGTATTTTTCAGACTATAAGCCGCGACTTTTTTCCTGAACTTTGAACCATGCGGCTTATAGTCCGGTGCGGCTTATACGTGGATTTTTTTCTTCAGCCACCAGGGGGCTCTTATGCTCCATTTGCTTCAACCACTCGCTTCAATAAAAGAAGAAAAAAAAAGAAGAAAAAAGCGATCGCTTCCAGAGCCGACTGTTGACCAGGCAGCAGCGATTTAAAGATAGTCAATGGCCAAAAACTCATAAAAGGGGATAAAACAGACATTTTTCACGGTGGAATCTGACTGATAAAAACTTTGGAGCTTAATCCAGGACCAGTTTGTGGATAAACGTCGAGTGAAGAGCCGCAGACTTTTTTATTCCCGCTTTGCACTCCCCGGGGAAGGAATCCCATGCAGTGACGTATGCTGGAGCAGGAGGGCTTTCCTAGTAGCTCGGCTCTGGGTTTCTCGGGGGAACTATGAAAGGTCAGTGCAAAAATGAACGCCGAACAATCACGTGACGGCGTGTCGACCGGTCGACA
>NW_013952781.1:391077-393312 GCF_001266775.1 Austrofundulus limnaeus
TTTCATCAGGTAGTTTGCTAATAGACAGGAAATGAACAACACACACACACACACACACACACACACACACACACAAAAAAAAACATGACCCCTTCACTTTGAGTGTGAGATAATTATGAGCTTACATTGTAGAGATCCTCTCTAGTCTTTCCTTTATCTCTACCTGAAAAACAGAACAAAAAAAGGTAAAAATCAAACAAACATCCTGTTTTTAGCCCAGTGACAGAAACTGAAAGCAACACTTGTGTCTGAACTGTTAGGAACAATCTAAAAGTGTTTTCTAAAAGAAAACCGCTGATGTGCAAACATCAACTATTATCGCCTCCTGCTGGATGCTCACTGGTATAATCCCTCTCTTTCTCTCAGTAAAAAAGCATCACAACAAACTTTCTAACAACAAATGATCATACAATCTTTTGTTTTTATTTCCCATGTTTGAATCCACAAAATAATTTCTGCAGATTGCACAACTTGCTTTACGAGTGCGGTGTATCGTATTGGACCTGTGCAGCTGAAGAGGATAAACAACAACACGGGACTAGAGTGAATCCTGGCTGTAAGAAGTAACACTGCTTCAGGAGGGAGGAACGCTGTGAGAAAGATCAGTTTCACTAAACTCAAAGTTAAGTTTTATACAAACAACTATGTGGAGCACTGCTGTGTTTCAGCTGATCAAAGATTCATGCTACAGACATACTAGTTTACAGAGATAAACAGTAAAGAGACAGGAGGCAGATTCAGCCACGAAAGATGACGTTACTTTACCTTTCTACCCTAACAAAGACGCACTGCAACAGTTTTTATTATCTGTTCTGCAACCAAACTGTTGAACTGCACCAGACTAACACATGTTCTTATGATTGTTCCACAGAAATAAATGTTTTCACCTGTGAGGCGTCAGAAATGGAGCTGAAAGAATGAGAAGAGGCAGACGACTGGCCCTGCAGAGAAACAATCATCTGCAACAAGAAAAATAAATAAAATGTTCAAACTAACACTGCTCAGAACAAACACTAACTGTATTATCTTCACTGAACACAAACAATGCACACATTTCCAAATCATTCCTGTCCTACATTTTGTTATTCCACTGTTTGTGTCCTACCTGTGGGTTTCTCAGTTCATCCTTAGTTTCCAACAAAATGATTCTGCTCATTAAATTTTCCCAGCTGTCTCTGGAAATGGTGATAAAAGCTCCATCACTCTGGAGAAGATAAAACCAAACAGCTGTGAATGTGGTGAACTGTGTACATTTGCTTTAAAACCAGCCAGTAAAAAAAAAAACTGTTGTAACATATCTATAAATCAACCTTATCTATATTTGTACACTTCTCAAGCTCCTCCAGGCGTTTCTCCAAACTATTCAGCTTGTTGAGCGCAGGCAGAAGATCCTGAAGTTGAGCCTCCAACGCTGAGAGTCGTCTTTCCACCTCTGAGGACTGACAGACAGAAAACATGAGTTCTGTGCACACATGGATCCATTATACCGTTACAGTTCTACAGTTATACAAATATCTGTTACCTTCGAAATGGTTTATTTTGCTTTAATTTCATCATGAAGACAACATACAGAACCCTATGAAATAACGGCAGTGATAATAAAACTACAACAAAAACAAAATAACACACGATGCCTCCTGTTTAATACACATATTATTTTAACATCTCTGACTTGCCAAATTTTTAAACCAATTTTATTTTCACTTGCATAGTTTTATCTTCAACTGCTTGTAGTTTGAACTTTCTTGAGTGTTCATAGAAATGTGTTAAGATTTTGTTGTTTCTGTAGATACCAAACATGTCTATGTTTAACTAAAATAACTTATTAAAGTAGAAAACTGGAGTTTCATCTTAAAGGGATCCATGATTAGTTTTAAACATTAGACTTTATTTGATAAACATATATATTAACGGTAAAGTAAAGACTGTAAAAATACTGTAGGCTGTTTAGTTTTGTAAATTTTTAAAAACATATTTTAACACGGACGGAGCCATTTTATTTACACACAAAGGCTGTGTCCAAAACGGCAGGACGGGTCCTCCGGAGGACCCAGACTCCCCGGTCTCGGCAGGCCGGGTCCTTGGTAGACCGGAAAGACCGGAAAAAAGAGGCTGTGGATTTGGACGGTCTAGCCTCCCCTCCTTACCCCGGCGTACATCTTGTCACCTAGCAACTGTGACGACGCTAAACAAGCAAACTTAAATCAAAACTAGAAAAATATCAATACATTAGCA
>NW_013952781.1:394674-396436 GCF_001266775.1 Austrofundulus limnaeus
GACACAGAGCAGGTGGTCTGTGCTCACTGTGAGGGGACGACACAGAGCAGGTGGTCTGTGCTCACTGTGAGGGGACGACACAGAGCAAGGTGTGCTGTGTTCACTGTGAGGGGACGACACAGAGCAGGTGGTCTGTGCTCAATGTGAGGGGACGACACAGAGCAGGTGGTCTGCTCAATGTGAGGGGACGACACAGAGCAGGTGGTCTGTGCTCAATGTGAGGGGACGACACAGAGCAGATGGTCTGTGCTCACTGTGAGGGGTTGACACAGATCAGGTGGTCTGTGCTCGGTGTGAGGGGACGACACAGAGCATGGTGGTCTGTGCTCGCTGTGAGGGGACAACACAGAGCAGGGTGGGCTGTGCTCACTGTGAGGGGATGAGACAGAGCAGGTGGGCTGTGCTCACTGTGAGGGGATGACACAGAGCAGGTGGGCTGTGTTCACTGTGAGGGGATGACACAGAGCAGGTGGGGTGTGTTCACTGTGAGGGGACGACACAGACAGCAGGTGGGCTGTGCTCACTGTGAGGGGACGACACAGACAGCAGGTGGGCTGTGTTCACTGTGAGGGGACGACACAGAGCAGGATGGGCTGTGCTCACTGTGAGGGGATGATACAGAGCAGGTGGGCTGTGCTCACTGTGAGGGGATGACACAGAGCAGGTGGGCTGTGTTCACTGTGAGGGGACGACACAGACAGCAGGTGGGCTGTGTTCACTGTGAGGGGACGACACAGAGCAGGGTGGGCTGTGCTCACTGTGAAGGGTCGACACAGAGCAGGGTGGGCTGTGTTCACTGTGAGGGGACGGCTAACGAGTGCAGGAGCATGAGGACACACAGCTCTAGAAGACGGACACCTGGGTATGTGCTCACGTCAACATGCAGTGTGAGGTGTCCAACATTCTGGTTTGGGGTAACACTGAGAATGGTGTGAGGTTTCTGTGTAAATGATTACAAATTAGGGTTGGGTAATATTGGCAAAAAAAATTAATCATGATTAATTGTGGTATTTAGCTGATAACGATTAATTTAATGATTAATCCCCTGGAGTCCCTGGACAACCTTATGTCCTGGTCACATGACCAATTTAATGGGAAAGATTTGCTCTTTGTAAAAATCTGTTCCAAATTGTGTCAAAATTACAGGGTTCAGGCTTTAACTTGTGTTGATAGATRAATAAATTACAGAACTTTTTTTTAATGTTCGTCACATTTGAAGCAGAGAGGAGCACCGAGCGGACTGACTGGTGGCATTAATCGTATTAATCCTCAAGTGTCAAAAATAATCGATTAATGTTTTTCTGACAATTACAACACAACACACTTTGTAACGTTTTAACATCACATGACAGATGACGTCACACTGACTTTGACACTTCATGATGATTTGTGTTGTCTTATCAGTAACATTTTCTGTACCAGAACACTAACAGTCATTACGATTGTTCTTTCATCCTTACAGTCAACAGGTTATTACTGCACCTTCTTGAGCTGGCAGTGCCTCTGCAGGACCAGGTCAATGACGTCACAGAGGAAGGACACTTTTCTCTGAGAGAAACCYAGCTGGAGGAACTGTTGTTTGCTCAGTACGGGCTTAAAGTGGAAGACATCTCGAAGGACCTGGACGCACACATCACACATACTTCATTAAATGAAAAGGCTGTAGTGAAATGACATTGTGTAATGATGTAACACTACATGAATAGTTCTGTTAGTTTATTCATTTAAAAAGCAACATAAATTCAACATACAACAAAAATAC
>NW_013952781.1:398540-400678 GCF_001266775.1 Austrofundulus limnaeus
CCTGCTGTAAAACAGCAATTATGCTGAGTCAGGCTTGATTTTTAATAATCTTTTCCGGTTAAATAAACCAAATCAAACCAAATCAAAATAAATGCTCTAAAAATTACATTATCTTTGCTTTTTATGATAGTTTTTTACTGCGATGTATAGTGTTACTATGAAGGGATTCAATTTATATCCTGATTTGAATGTGAGGTCATACCACCCAGCCCTAACACAACCCAACACATTTTAAATCTGAAAGAAAGTGATATAAAACTGATGAGTAAGCAGATAGCGTGTGGTCACACACACATACGTCACATGAAGGCTAGACCGTCTCATTTGACAGCAGTTTTATACAACCCACCCAGACCGCCTGGGCTGCAGCCCCTGAGTTGAGACACAGTCTTAGATGTATTAAACCAGTGACAGTGACGTGTTACCTTATAAACTGTGTCAGTGAACCGAAGGTCAGTTTTACTGGACAGTTCAAGTCCAGCTGCCACAAGCTGCTCAGCCAAAGGGACAGAGAAGGTGGTCAGGGTGAAGCTCATTATTGGCAGAAAAGCTGAGGGGTCTCCTTTACAAAGCCTGCTGAAGAAATAAACAGCATCAGGGAACAGAAGGATGGAAGTATTTTCTTTGTTTTTATTGTACATAGTTATTTTTTAATGAAATGAATAACTACTCTTAACAGAGTAAAACATCTGGATACTCTGCAGGTTGTGCTTCACTAAATGAAGAACAAACATGTTTTAACTAAATCAGCACCTGATACAGGTATAATAAGAGTTGTTGTTTGAAAACAAGCTTTGTTGGTCTGATGTGAGTTTCAGGTGAAAACATGTAGTAAACACTGTGTGTATGTAAGTCCCTGTTCTACATGTACTGTTCATTGCCTTATGAATTTATTTAATAGGTTTTAAATTAAAAATAAAACATTGCAATTTGTTATTTTGTATTTATGTTATTTGTTGGTATATTTATTCATTTTAGTCTTTAAAATATCAAATCTGAACATAACTTTATGTTTGTTGTCTGTCTGATGACAGCATTTTTAAATAGTTAGTACTCAGGTTTTTACAAATACTTTTTAACTCTTACTTGAATAATCTCTTGGAGGGTTACTTCTTACTTTTACTTGAAAAAAAAAAAGGTACTAGAGCTATTCTTACCGGAGTATAACTTTTGTATACCTGCTGTGTTTGTGGGTAAATCACGCTTCAGGTTTTCTGCCATAATAGTTCATTACTACATGTTTATTTTTATGTTTATTGTTGTGTTTCCTTCCTGAATATTGTGTGTTTTTATTCCTGTTCAGGTCCTCTTCTGTTCCTTTCCTGAAACAGATTAAGATTAGATTAAGATTTAAATTAGATAGAACTTGAGGGGTCCCTCAGGGAGGTTTAGTGACACAGATGAGAACTCCTCAAAGGTTTATGATTTTAAAACATTGATCCAGATCATTGTTTAAACTGAGGCTGTTTTGTTAGAAATAAYGAAGCTTTGTGAAAACTTAGCATGTCAGATGAAACCAGGCTCTTACCCGTTGTAGTCCACGGGACCAGGGTATTTTATTCTTCTCAGGAGACTTTCCAGTTTACGAAGGGAACTCTGGACATCTCCTGCAGAAAGCATGGTTCCCTAAAATAAACAGAAACAGCACCACAACATCTCTGACATTAAAATATATATATTTGACAAAGCTACGAGTCAGCAGACCTGAGTTTATAAAATATAATAAATATCCACTTACAATTCCTGTGGGTTGAATAGAGAAAACTATTTATTCAAAACTTTATTCTAAGATGCTAACAGTTAGCTTTAACTACTTTTGTTTATGCCGGGTAGTCATCAACACGGCACGTAATTGGCTACGCTCTGCGTCTTGTACGTTTGACGTCATGACGCAGCTTCGTCTTTGTCAGTGTGGCAGGTAGTTGTATATTACTGCCCTCTACTGGTGTGGAGAGTGTTTTAAATTATTTAATCACATTCTAATCAGCTTTGTTTCTCACAGGAAATAAATTGTGTGAATGTCTATGTGGTATTCACACAAGTGAGATCATTTTTTTTCTTCCGTATGTTTTTTGGCACTTTACTCGTTGCACAATTTTGGCGCTACTTCAACCGAATGTGTATGTATGTACATATAC
>NW_013952781.1:401496-403321 GCF_001266775.1 Austrofundulus limnaeus
TATAAGCACAGTGACTGTAGACAACTTTCAACTATTTATAATAATTTTAATTTGGAATTTTGATGAAAGAAAATAACCAGATTGAATAAATTATTATCTATTAGCACTGCAAGCAAGGAAAGGATTTTATCAAGTTTATCATAAGCAAACCTAAGTTTCATTAATGTGACCGATCTCACTGTGTTAGTGCTGTGGGCTGTAGAGCAGGGCTTCCAAACTTTTTCATGTTAAACCCCAAAAATTATCTTTTGGCCAAGAACCTCCTTTAAAAACCACTAACCATAAACAATGTTAAAAATTATGTAAAGAAACACTAAAGTCACTTAGAGGGATTGTTTCAGGTGAGAGGCAGTCCTGCGCATCGATAACTTGCGTTAAAACTGCCTCTATTTATTTAGTTCTCTTTATTTACAGGAGAAACTGCATAGTTTTAAAAATRCCCAGTGCTGAATGGCTTTGCTACGAACTAAAATAAAACAAACACTGGCTGAAAGTTTTAATAGGTTTGATGGAAGTATAGCAAGAAGAAAAACTACAAGTGAAACACAAGCCTATAGCTTAAAGTTAACAACACTAAAAGTAAATAAAACTAGACATGGGTTTTTACGATGTAAAAACAAGTGTGCATTGCCATGTAGCATGGCTTTGCCTGCAGCATTGCACTTGTAGAATGAACTGTGACCAAGTTCAAATGTGTTTTTATGCCAGCTTGTGCCTGTCAAGTCAGCAGGTGTTTGTAATTATGGTAATTGTGTAACAAAATGAAGTTTGTAGWGATTTTTTGTTAAAGTTGCTGTAGCTGGGTTTTGAACCCTGATCTCCCACATGAAAGTCCATAGAGTTAATTATGAGACCATTGGAGCTGTGGCAGATGGTACTGCCAAGGGTTGGTTTGTATGTGTGCAGAAAGAGGCCACATTGCCAATGCAGTTGTTGACACAGAACTGCATAATAACATAATAACATAATAACAATAGAGTAATGTTAGGACAAGATTTTAGTAAAACATCAAAATACAATATATTATTATTGTAATCACTGAACTACTGAGTTTAAATATTATTAAGCTATGGTTCAGTACTGAGTATATACAGCAAGGGGCAGTGTTGGACCAATACAAGGCTCCATTGACTGGCATTGTATGATTTTAAACATTAATATTTCAAAAACTATAAGCTGTACAGGCACCAAAAGGCATAGCCATCATTTGGCACAGGAGCTTTACATATATAAATTACAATGGCAGCTCTAGGACAAAGTATGCATAATCTCCAAAGTGGAGATGACTTGGATGGGAAACGAATCACAACAATGCACACTGATAAAAGTTACATAGCAAAAAATTAACTAAAAKCTAAAAGTRGCTATCAGAGAACAACAGATACAAAATGTCCTGACGTGTAATCCAGGTAGAAAAATCCAAAAGAAAAAAAAAACAAGTATATCCTTTAATGAACATCTTCAGTCCGATGGTCCTCTTTTGCATGTGACTAACCTGTTTGTCCAGGTGGAGGCGGAGCTTATAAGGCTGAGTTCACCTGAAACTCATCAGACTGAAGAAGTCTCTCAGAGGAGAGACGGAACGTTTCACTAAAGAAGAACCCGTCCAGAGGACCTACTGATTTTTTTTAGCAATAGAAACAGTTTATGGAGTTTAATTCAAAAGAGAACAAATTTATTTTATAAATGTGAGCCATCACATCAAAACGAGGATTAAATCTAAAAGTTGTATATGGAGAAAAAGGCAAATACAGTGTTTTGACAAAAATGTTAACAAAAATTGCATTTTGGCTAAATATAATAAATAAAAGCCTTATTAATGCAT
>NW_013952781.1:407535-408730 GCF_001266775.1 Austrofundulus limnaeus
CTACAAAACTGCTAAATTATGTTCTTCAATAACGTTGAGAAATTTCTTAGCGACAGGAGTCACCATTATTTTAAAGGCTTTTAGAGAAGAAACTCATTGAGAAAAACATAAAATTTAGGAGACATTTTCTTACAGGACTTACCAAAAATTATAACTGTGTTCACCAAAAGAGATGTGTTTTTACAGGATGAGTCCAAAAATAATGTCTTTCTGACAGAAATTTCCCAGCTGTGAAAAGGCTGTAACCATTTAAAACATGTTGACAAAAACATCAGAGAATTTACAAAGAAAGAATAAATGTTCTGTAGTTTTAATTTCATTATTACAGAAACAACAGCAGGTAGTTTAAACGCTGATGTAGAAAGTCACTGAGGATGTTTTATTAAACGTCCGGTAATGAATTTCTTTTATTTGGAGGGAATGTGAAATTTCAAACATTGCATTCTCAAAAGAGGCACATTATCTTTAGGAAATAAATTTAAGACAGATTGAAAAGGAAACCGTTTTGAATTGGAGTTTCTCTGAAATCACAGAAACCAGTTAAGAYTAGTGGAAGATGAGGAAAGACACTGGTGAATGTTGTTAAAACTCCACTAATCAAGTGTAAAATAGAAACTGGAATAGCTTTGATGATGAGCTTGAAGGTTTTTAGTCAAATTGCCACATTTTGTAGTGAAGAAGACCCACATGATACTGTGATCCTCCAGCCAGCAGGTGGCAGTAAGGTGAGTGTTTCACAGGTGTTTATACTGTTTCCTGTGACGTCATTCTAAACGCGGGAGACTTCAGTGCAGGAGGAGGTCAGTCTTTAGTTAGGTTAGTTTAGTTGAGTTAGTTTAGTTAAGTCAGTTTAGTTTATTTAGTGTCTAAGCTCTGCGGGGCGCACTGCGGTGTTCACAGAACTATGGATGAACAGCAGCAGCTGTGTTTCATGAACAGGTAAGACTTCATTTCACATTAAACGTTTTAACATTTGAACAGGTTTGGAGTCCGGAGTGTGAGGCTTTTATTCCTGTTTCACTTTTAACATTGAAGTAGTGATTTATAAACCGAGAGTTTCTGAACCACTGAATCAATCAGAAGTAAATATCCTGAAACCTTCAGTATTTTGAATAGTTTGATAAATTAAGTTTGGCGCCATCTGCTGGCGAAACATAACTCCTACATCTGCATAAAACAAAGGACTGTGTAGGAC
>NW_013952781.1:408751-410748 GCF_001266775.1 Austrofundulus limnaeus
GGTGTAGAGCTGGTCTGCTATTCCACAATCAGGACGAAAACCACACTGCTCTTCTTGAGATTCAACAATCAGACAGACCCTCCTCTCCAGGACCCCTGAAAAGACCTTACCAGGGAGGCTCAGAAGTGTGATCCCCCTATAGTTGGAACACACTCTGCAGTGCCACTTTTTTAAATGGGGGACCACCACCTTGGTTTGCCAATCCAGAGGAACTGCTCCCGATGTCCACAAAATATTGTAGAGTTGCGTCAACCAACGCAACCCTACAACATCCAGAGCTTTAAGGAACTCCGGGCGAATCTCATCCACCCTTGCCTTGCCACTGAGGAGCTTTTTAACCACCTCTGTGACCTCAGCACCAGAGATTGGAGAGTCCGACCCAGGGTCCCCAGGCTCTGTTTCCACGTTAAAAGATGTGCCGGTAAGATTGAGAGGGTCTTCAGAATATTCAARATTCTTCCCACCGACCCACAATGCCCTGAGTTGAGGTCAGCAGCACAGTATCTCCACCATAACCAGTGTTGGTGGTGAACCGCTTGGCTGGAAGATGCCAACAGAACCACCTCATCTGCAAACAGCAGAGACAAGACCCTGTAGTTCCRAAACCAGACACCCTCCTCTCCACAACTGCACCTTGGGAGCATGTCCTTAAAATGTACAAACTGCCACTTCACAGGAATTGCCCCAGTCCTCCATGCAATGTTGAAGATATGTCAACCATGGCAACCCCACAACACCCAGAGCCTTCAGCATCTCGGGGCAAATCTCATCCACCCTGCCCCCTCAGAGGTGGATATGGAAGGTGGATTGAGACAGACACTCTCTTCACATCCAAGACATAAGATGACATGATTACAAAATKGATTTTTGGCTTAAGGTGTCCTGGGACCAAGTACTCTAATGTACTGCCTTATGCTGAAATATGGTGTTACAAACAACCRGTGRTTAGCACAGAAATCCAGTAACAGAACACCACWCTGGTTCAGTTTAGGGAGGCAGTTCTTTCCAATCACCCCCTTCCAGATAACTCAGTCATTGCCCACATGGGCATTGAAGTCACCTGATGCATAAGCACAAACAGTTAGAACCTTCCCTCCTGCAGCACAAAGCCACAGAGAGMCAACCCTCTCCTTCTTCACTGGGGTGAACTCCAACYTCGAGGCACACAAATAGGGGGTTTCTCCCCTACCAGGGWTTAATACAACAGACAACAAAYCCCCCTGAGATCATGGGGTTACACTAACCCCTCCACCATGTTKAGGTGGTGATAGTAGAACACAGTAAACGTTAAATGTTTCCACCAAACTCAACACACACCTCATTTTAAAACACCCTCACTCAGCACATACAGTCCGAACAGATGAGCWTGAGACAAGAGTTCCAAATGTCAGCTTTTATTTTCTTTTCTTTACATGTAGATGTGTTTAACAACTTAGGATACATCACCATTTGTGTTAAGGCTAGGTTATAGTCACGCTTTGGGTACTATTCGTGCAGGGCGCACCCTCGCCAGTGGTGTAGCTTTTTATATATATTTTTTATACTTGACTCTATGTTGTTGTTGTATTCTCCAAAGGGACAGTACACTTTATAACTTGTGAAAATGTTGTAAGAGAACAAAAGATTGACAGAAAAACCAACTATTTGAATGGTGAGCGGTGCGCACAGTCTTTGCAGTTACAAAAATTCGGAGGTGCACGACCACGCTCCGGAACACAGCACGGGGCCAAAGCGCAGGGGTGGGGARTGCACAATTGTGTCGCTATTTGCTCATGTTCGGTGCAACACGCCCACTATAGACCTAGCATTTTGAGTAGGAGTACACGATAACTTATTTTAAGAATCGATACCGATAACCAATAACTTTCTCCTTCTAACGGCTGATAACCGATAACATGCCAGGAGATAAGATGAGTCCAAAATGGGTAAGATCATAACACGAACAAGACCAAAAAAATGACACAGTAAATTATATTATTTGAAATAAACTCTTAGCA
>NW_013952781.1:411788-425989 GCF_001266775.1 Austrofundulus limnaeus
TTCTTAAAGTATATCAAATAAAACAATTTCTCAAATGGCCATTTTTTAAATTAAAGCACATTAATTATAAAAAGATCTTTAACACTGATCCTCTCTCAGATTTAAACAAAAGAGAAAAGTCATTCCAAAAGTTCAAAACAGATAATGCACTAACACAAGTTGGATTCAAATTACATTTTTTAATTCTTATTAAAATGATTTCAAACATTTTTCTACCTGAAACAGCTTCTGAGAGTGTGAATGCATTACAACCAGACAACAGGAAGACACACACAGTTAGCAGCAGCTGTTTGATATGGTAAACTGTGGCTAACAGGAGATAAAATTTGGATTTGTCCAAAGCCTCAGCAATAATTTAAGTCCCGATGAGTTCTTGAACACTAGCTTGTTGTTAGCGTTTTAGCAGACGGACTTTGTGCTGCATTCAGGAGGGAACAGACATTACATGTTCTCAAATTGTGCGTAGTTGTTCTGACCTTTTATGTAAAGTCTGTGTGTAACATACATGGTTAAAATAATATTAATAATTCTTAAATAACTGGTTGTTTTTCAGCACGTAGTATTCTAATTATTGTTCTAGTTAGAAAGTTGTTTTTTCCGACGCCACCTGAATGTTGCTTGGGTCGTGCCGGACGGGAAGCAGCTTGACCAAAACGAATAAAAGTAAAGACGCATTCTCATCGCCGCGTTGACAAATGTACATATATTATCGGTTCTGTTTGTTGTGATATCGGACTGATAAGTATGACATCATAATTTCCTGATATTGGGCCGATAACTATCGTGCAGCCCTAGAATTATTTAATGTTGGAACAATCAACCTAAAAGGCAACATCTGGTCGATAAGAAACACCTGTCAGTCACATGTTCCAATAGTTTTGCTCACTTGGAAAATAGGTGGGTTCAAACAAAGGGTGTTGTGTTCTGAGTTGTTTTACATATCTACATGTAAATTTCAGGAAATAAAAGCTGACATTCTGAACTCTTGTCTCATGCTCATCTTTTAATCTTAAACTCAAATGTCTTCAGTGAGCAACAAAAACCAGAGAGTTTGACTTGCTGTTCCAGTACTTTTGGAGGGGACTGTTTGAAGGTTTGAGTTGTTTTAAAGCAACAGTACAACTGTTTGCTATGCGTCATCTGGCAACCCTGTACTGCTACAGAGGATCCATGTAAACATGTTTTTCCCCATAAACACTGAAACAATGGTATATTTCCAGAGACTGTTCTTGTGTTAACAGTGCCTAAATGTAACACGTGATTAAAATTGAATACCTTCAGGATATCACACTCATCTTGCATATTTGTTTGTAGACCAACCTAATTACATGAAAATAAAACAGCTTGTGTTGTTTTATATTGACATGTTATTGTCTTAATGTTTTCCCCCACAGTTTGTCACGCGGAACTGAATGCCATCATGAACAAGAACAGTGCTGATGTGAAAGGATGCAGCATGTACGTGGCTTTGTTCCCATGTAACGAGTGTGCCAAGCTCATCATCCAGGCAGGTTGGTGTTGATGGCAGCCACATGAAGGACAGGGTACAGGGAACACAATCACTACCTTAACTTAAAAGGTTTTATGTGCAAAGTGTTAGGATTTTTGTGTCAATACTGATTCAGCATTCACTGTGTGAAARATTTTTTCACCATCACTCAAGTTTGTGAGAATGACGTTCCCATATTCCTTCAATTCCAGCCGATTTCAGTGAAGTCAAAATGGGATGTCACTGGAGATCTGTGGTTCTCAAACTGGTACAAGTACCACTGGTGGTACTCAGGGATTCATCTTGTCGTATCGACCTTTTACAAGTTGAATGAGCTACCTGCCATGAACAAAACTCTGATGGAGCTCAAGAAAACATTACAAATAAGCAGTTTAATCAAAATCCAAACTTTTTTTCTGCGTTTCTGTGAGAATGACAATGATCTGATGGGCTAGTTGCCTCTTCATCAGGACCTGAGATGTTTCTTTAAACTAAACTCATGTTTGTTAATTTGATATATTTCTTACTGGCTTTTTCCAGGTCTGAAGGAAGTGGTGTATCTGTCTGACAAGTACCATGATACTCCGGAGATGACTGCTTCCAGAAGGCTGCTCAGCATGGCAGGAATACAGTTCAGGTAGCACCTAAATTTTTTGTTTCCGCTCTCAGAGGAGTAAGACACTTTTTCCTTCTCTCCTGCCCTTCCTTATCTTTCCCTGCTTTACTGCTTGGAGCCTTCTCTACATTTTCATCTGAAATAAGAAATTATGGATATTTTTATGGATTTGGTTAGCTGATCTCTCAATAAAATTTTTGGAACAAAGTTTTTTTCTTCTTCCATGGGAGGACATGTCAAAGGTGGGACCTCTGTTCTTCTCTGTTCTGGATTTATGTCTGGACTTCGATCACTGGATTCTACAGATTGGCTTGGTGGTCTCCTGGTGTTCTACAAAACAGCGTCGGTGGCTTTTCATCTCCTGGCTGACTGACCAACTCGATGGATGGCCGTATTCTATCAGAACTCGGACATTTTGCCTTGAGCAAGCTGGACTCGGCCTGCAAGCGGTTCTATTGAGGGTCGCGGGCCAGCTGTGGTCCCTGGACTTTGCTGGCCTGGTGGAATTGATCTTGGAGGAAGCTGATAGATTCGGCTCAGCGGAATTTGTCCACACCATTTGCCTGAGTGAAATCGCCACCTTGAGATGCACCAGCTGACATTAAAGCAGATGGAAAATTGTTGTTGTCTGCCTGAATCTTCTTTTCCCGAAACAACTGATTACAGAATCTGGATCTCCCCGACAACGGCCTTGATCTGTTGACTAAATTCTTCCTAGCTGGATGTGTCGACAAGGCTCTGCCCCCCACCTTCCCCCCCTCCTCTCACCCGTCTAATCTGTTTTCCAGAGCAGGCTGAAAGCTGCGCAGAAATTAACATTTTCCATCAATATTCTGAACTTTGGCTGCGCTGGTTTTGGGGACTGGATTCTTCAGGCCCCCCTAAACTCACTTACTCCTCTGGCTAATAAACTTGCTCTATGCAGAGGTTTTTTTCATAAACACCATAGTGTGTCACAGTGTTGATATAATATGATGTTTTTGCTTTTTTCCGCATCTTCCCTTCCCTTGTGTTTTTCAGTTTTTCTTTGTTTCTAAGTTGGCGCCACGGTAGACAGCCTGTTACTGCAACTCCATTGTTTTGAGCTGCTATAATGTTCAAATTTCCCCACTGTGGGATCAATAAAGTTCTATGTTATCTTATTAATATCAACTACTGATGAAGGTGGAGTGATAAATGTGACTATTTGTGGTGTTTTTACACCACTTTCATCTTTCAAAGTGCTCTCTGTAAAGCATCTGGGCTATACAATAAACTTTGCTTGCCTTTCATAACTGTAGAAGTTTTTACACTGTGTTTTCTTTGGAGATGGATTGGTAAAATATTTACTTAAAGAACAGTGTTTTAAGCTAACAAACTAAAAATATTAAAAGACAAAACTTAATTCTCCTACAAACACATGACTTGAGCAGAACTGAACAGATCCAAACCAAATAGTAAGTAAGTAAAGTTTTGTTTATAAAGTGCCTTTCACAGAAATATATTCACAAGGTGCTGTACAATCATTAACAATGTAAAATGGTGGAACGATAAAATGAAACAGAATAAAACATGATAAAACATAAGCAACGTAATGAAACATCAAATCAAGATTAAATTCTAAAATTGTAACTCAGACACATGGTCAATGCAGAGCAAAATAAACAAAGATACACAAAACAGAGAATAGGGGACAGAAAAATATGCCGCATGTTCAATAATAGAAAAACACATAGTTGGCGAGCATTCCCTATGGAGGTAGGCTGGCATTAATGGTGAATGGATTAGCTAAACGCTTGAGAGAAAAAGTGGGTTTTTAGGTGTTTCTTGAAGGAGACAATGTTATCAAGGGAGCGCAGATTAACAGGGAGTTTGTTCCAGAGCCTGGGGGCCACAGAGGAGAAGGCATGGTCACCACGGGTCTTAAAGCGAGTGATGGGAACCATAAGGAGATGTTGATCCTGTGAGCGGAGGTCCCGTCTGGGGTTGTAAGGGGAAATGAGACTTTTAATGTATTCTGGGGCTTGGCCATGAAGAGCTCTGAAAGTGAGGACCAGGATTTTGAACCGGATTCTGAATTGAACCGGAAGCCATTGAAGTTCTGCTAGGATCGGGGAGATGTGGGTAAATTTGGAGGTTRGAGTTAGGAGTCTCGKTGCCGAGTTTTGGACAAGCTGAAGGCGATTTAACTGTYTCTGGTTTAGGCAGGTGAACAAGTTATTACAATAGTCTATGCAGGTAGAAATGAAGGCATGAATTACCATTTCCAAGTCTGAAGTGGACAGCAGAAGCCGGAGTTTAGAGATATTACGGAGCTGAAAGTAGCTTGTGGAAACCAGATTCTTTGTGTTTATCTAGAGACAGATCTGAGTCAAGATTTACTCCCAGGTTGCGCACATTCTGCTTGACAGTTAAACTCAAGGACCCGAGATGTTCTTTTATCTTAGGGGTTATATTATCAAGGTAGTAGAGTAAATAAAGCAAATAGAGTAGAACCGTGCTCATGAAGCAAGGTCAGTTAGCCAATAAACAGTTTAAAATTACATGTATCCTGTATGCTTTCTGAGAGAGTTACGTCCTTACACCAAGGATCATTTGAACTAACTCTGTAACCTTGAGCTGAGGCTACACTGCATAGAGATCAAAAATTGACGCCACATGCCTTTACAGCTGGTGGCGGTAATTAAGCTATTTGCCAACCATTACACATAATAAAAGATCCCAAAAAGATATGCAACACAGTAATGGAGGGCATGGCAGCATTGTTATTGCGATGCAAGCAGTGACGCCATTCCTAATGTCAGTGACTGACAGTCTTATGATGTTGCGTTTTCAGGCCAGCACGGTACAGTTGGAACCACAGCAAAATATGTTCTGAAAATTGTCTGGTTCCATGAATCCTTGCTAGTGGAAAAGCCTTGGAACCGTGGAGAACCAAGTTGAACCGTACTTTAGAGGTGCTAGTGGAAAAGGGCCACTAGAGACCCCTTTGAACTACTGAAGCCACTGCCTGGCAATGAGCAGTCAAAGAAAATGAATTCTTGGGGACCCCTTCATGAATATCAAGAAGTTAAGAACAGTGTGTCTAACCTTATGTCCTTCATTCCAGGACCACAAAGCTTTGATTAAAGTTCAGTTCCTTTTTTTGGGAGATCAATGGGTCCACTTACGATGGACCCCACTCATATAGGTTCTTCATCCATCCCCACTCACCAAACCAGAAAACTCAGCCACGGTAAAGGACTGGCTTTTCCTGCCAAGACCCCAATTTCTGCCTTCTCAGAGGTGGTCATCAGAATTAGAATACTTTATTGATCCCGAGGGAAAGTACAGGTATTACAGCTGCAACCATTCAGATCACAGAAATGTGAAACGAAAGAAATAAGCACACTAGATTAAAAACAAGTATAAACACCCAGGATTACAAAATAACACACTTGTTTACACATAAACAATGTACAATAAAAGTAATACAAATGTTAAGAAAACGTGTACAGCGTGGTATATTGCACATTCGCTGAGTGTCATGGGTAAAATACAGTAAATTAAATATAAAACAAACACTAAAAATAAAAATGTACAGATGATCTAGTGTCATGTTTCGGGCGGAGTTATAGAGTTTAATGGACTCTGGTAGGAACGACCTCCTGTGGTGCTCAGTGGTGCATTTAGGAGCAATGAGTCTTGCACTGAATGTGCTTCTGTGACTCCTAACAGTGTTGTAGAGAGGATGATAACTTTTGTCCATGATTCCCTGCAGCTTTACCAGCATCCTCCTCTCAGAAACTGAAGTCAAGAGTCCATCTCTACTCCCACAACACCTRCTGCTTTACTAATCAGCTTGTTGGCATCCGCCCTCCTCAGTCTGCTGCCCCAGTATGCAACAGCATAGAGGATGGCACTCACCACCACAGACTGAGAAGATCCTGATCATTGTCTGGGAGATGTTAAAGGACCTCAGACTTCTCAGGAGGTAGAGACGACTTTGGCCTTTCCTGTAGACGACCTCTGTGTTTTTGACCCAGTCCAGTTTATTGTCAGTGTGTACCCCCAAATATTTATAGTCTTCCACTGTGTCTACGTTGACCCCTCTGATGGACACAGGGGTCCCTGGAGTCTTGTTCCTCCTCAGGTCCACCACCAACTCCTTAGTCTTTGTCACATTGAGCTGTAGGTGGTTCTGCTCGCACCAGGAGACAGTCCTTCACTGTCGCTCTGGAGGGTGCATGGGAGTTCGTCCAACCAGTCTACATGTGTTTTGTGGACTTGGAGAAGGCATTCGACAGTGTCCCTAAGGGACTCCAGTGCCGGGTACTCCAGGAGTATGGGGTACCAGGCCCATTGATATGGGCTGTTAGGTCCCTGTACGACTGGTGCCAGAGCTTGGTCCGCATTGCCTGTAGTAAGTCGGACTCTTTTCCAGTGAGAGTTAGACTCCACCAAGGTTGCTCTTTGTCACCGATTCTGTTCATAACTTTTATGGACAGAATTTCTAGGAGCAGCCAAGGTGTTGAGGGGATCCTTTAAGGTGACCTTAGGATCACATCTCTGCTTTTTGTGGATGATATGGTCCTATTGGCTTCATCAGATCCTAATCTCCAGCTCTCACTGGAGCGGTTCGCAGCCGAGATAGGGATCAGTGCCTCCAAATCCAAGACCATGGTCTTGAGCCGGAAAATGGTAGCGTGCCGCCTCCAGGTTGGGGAGGAGGTCCTGCTCCAAGTGGAGGCATTTAAGTGTCTCGGGGTCTTGTTCACGAATGTTGGAAGAATGGAGCGGGAGATCGACAGGCGGGTTGGTGCTGCGTCTGCAGTGTTGCGGGCACTGTACCGGTCTGTCATGGTGAAGAGAGCTGAGCCAGAAGGTGAAGCTCAATTTACTGGTCGGTCTACGTTCCTACCCTCATCTATGGTCACGAGCTTTGGGTAGTGACTGAAAGAAGGAGATCACAGATACAAGCAGCTGAAATGAGTTTCCTCTGCAGGGTGTCTGGGCTCTCCCTTAGAGATAGGCTYAGAAACTCAGTCATCCAGGAGGGACTCAGAGTAGAGCTGCTGCTCCTTCACATCCAGAGGAGCCAGTTGAGGTGGTTCATCTGGTTAYGATGCCTCCTGGATGCCTCCCTGGTGAGGTGTTCTGCACATGTCCCACTGGGAGGAGACGCAGAGGAAGACCCAGGACACGCTGGAGGGACTATGTTTCTCAGCTGGCCTGGGAACACCTTGGTATTCCCCCAGAGGAGCTGGTCCAAGTGGCTGGAGAGAAGGAAGTCTGGGTCTCTCTGCTTCGACTGCTGCCCCCGCGACCCGATTCCGGATAAGCAGCAGAAGACGGACGGACGGGCCCTGTCTATGTTGCCTTCCATTCCTCTGATGTTGCTGGACCCAAAGCCGGTGATTGTCCTCACTCCACTCCAGACCTCTCATGCTGTTACGCTGGAGTTTACACTCCAGTTTTCTTTRGTAACTGTTCTTTGTTTCTCTGTTCATCTGTAGTTCCCTCTGAYTGGTTCTCACCTCCTCCCTGTCTCCTGCTCTGAAGGCTGCCTTTTTGTCATTCATGAGTATTTTGTTGTCCTTTTTTTTATCCACTGCTTGTTGTTAGAGTAGCATTTAACAACTTTATTGGGAACAGTGGCGTCAACACAGAACTTGATGTAGTCTATATGCACTCTGTGAGTCTGTGTCATGTTGGCCAGATTTAAGAGATCCTCAAAGTGTTTCTTCCACAGTCCAACAATTTCCCTACCTGGGTCACCAGGCCCCCACACAAATCAGGCTCAGCTCAGGACAGGACCTGCTTTTCTTTACTGACTGTTTTCCAGAAACTCCTTTTTTAGGTTAACCAAAAGTCATGGACTCCATTTATGATGTCCACTATTGACATAAGAAAATGATCTGATTTAAGGGGTAAACCTGCATCATTGTCTCACCATATGTTTTTATTTTTGTGTTTCTCAACTGTTAATCTTTTTATTTTCTCCTTGTTTTTGGTAGGCAGTTCAAGCCCAAGAGGACTGAGATTATCATCGACTTCAATTCCATTAACGACCCTGGAATCATGGACAACACAACTAAGTAAAAAAAAAAACATTCAAACCTACAAAACCAAATGGAAGGAAGACAAACGTTGAAAAGATCCAAGTTGCCTCCTATTATGGTGTTCTTCACGCTGTACTTTGAAGAAAATTAGGAGAAAACCTTGATGTTTTTATAAATTTTTTTCACTTTTCAGTTGACCTTCCTTTGGGTTTAGAAAAGGACCAGGCTTCTCTTGCTCATTCCTGGGTGCTACCATATTTGTGTAAGTGACTGTTTTAAAGAACTGATTTGGAGCTAATTTTATTTATAATAGAAATAAATGTTAAAGTTGAAGTTCTGATTTTAAAGTCTAGGCCCATCATTCCTGTAGGCAAAAAGACATTTTCTTTTTAAATTATTTTTAAGTCATTCTATTTTGTATTCTATATAACGGATTTAGAAATTTCTCCCTGCAATGTGTGTACATTTTTAATTTGCTGATGGTATTTTGAAGCACATTAATACATACAAATGTTAAACATTTGCTTTTTTGAATCCGTTACTGAAAGCTAATTGGTTACTTATTGACTGTACTGTAGTTTTATTTACATTTATACTAGGTAACTCTTCTGATTTTTTTATCTTAAAGCATGTTTGATGTCTTTCTTTTTAATTTTTTTCCTTTTTTTAGGTCAATAAAAGTTGGATCACACAATCTGAGGCCAGCTGTTGTCATTTTTTAGGCGAAATTAAACAGGTCGCAGAGTTAATTTAATGTAAAAATTAAACTCAACCCCGTTTAAATGAAAAACTAAGACTCCATTAAATGTTTTAATGATTTAATAAGATCTGATTAACACCTAAACCATTATGGCTGCTGACATTTAAAAAAACCTGTTGAAGTGAAAGTGGTTTAGTGTGTGTCCATACAATGACCAGGTTTATTTTATGCTTCTGACCATGTGAGATACATCTATAGGGTAGAGAAGCTATTTAAACACCTGGAGATCTGTTACATAATGGATGTCTTGTTCAAGAACATCGCAGCGTATGGACATGGCAGGAATCAAACCTGATACTTTCTAGTCCTAAGTCTCTTGTTGCAATGACACTTGGGAGAGAGTGGAATAGTTCAACCAGCAGCTAAAGCAGAAAAGTTAAGATGAGCAACTTTACTAAAGAGGATTGATTGATGGCCATAACATCTCCACTTCTGCAGCTGCTGGTCTGCACAAGTTACAAACTGTTCTTTATCCATGTGTTCACTGCTGAAAGGCTCAAAGCATCAGAACTACACCTGATACTGTCATGTCCCTGGCAAACACTGTTCCTGACTAAAACCCTCACATGGAGATACTAACCTTGATGGCAGAAAAATGTTCCATACCACTACTTTAAGACTGAGACATGAATGTAAGGCCAGGTTTAACGCAGTAAAAATAAACATTAAAGAAAAGCAAAAACCCTGATCACTTTGAACTTTCATTTAGAAAGCAGGTTCCATGAATGGAATACAAAATCATTACAAAAAGACACTTGTAACAGTTTGAATTAATCCATTTTTATTTGCACTTTTTTTGTATTCAAACATAAATCTATAATGTCTGAAGATGAAATGACAAGCTTCCTCTATTTCTGACTGTCAGATGCATTATTTATATATCAGTAGCCTGAAATGAGACATTAATGTAAATGCTGCATTACAATAAAGCCCAAAAGGACTCCTCACTGTTTGTATTTGGACTTTGGGACAAACAGCAATGATAGACCTATATTAGTTGACCTTAAGGTCCTCATATGCTCATCAGGTGGGGCTTACATTCCAATACACTGCAAAAAATGTCCATCTTACCAAGTTTTAAACTCTTATATCAGACAAAAAGTCTTTTTGATCTTGTTTTCAGACTGATTTACTAAACAAGAACTGATTGTGTAAGAATAATCATCTTGTTTTCAGAATGTGTAAGATTATTTGTCTTGTTAGTCTGAAAATTTGACTCAAATTAAGTCAAAATTTCTGCCAGTGGAGTAAGAAAATTTTACTTGGTAAGATTCTTGAAATAAGAAAAAATTGAGTCAAATCAAGTATTTCAAGAATCTTACAATCTTACACATTCTGAAAACAAGATGATTATTCTTACACAATCAGTTCTTGTTTAGTAAATCAGTCTGAAAACAAGATCAAAAAGACTTTTTGGCTGACATAAGYTTTTAAAACTTGGTTAGATGGACAGTTTTTGCAGTGTATATTCCTAATTTTCCTGTATCTAACAGTATTTTTGATTGTGCAAAGACGAGAATGACACATGCAGGACAGATTTAATTCAATTCAGTATATTTATATAGCACCAAGTCACAACATGTGTTGTCTCAGGACACTGTACATAAAAAGAACAATGTAAAGAAGAAAGCAGCAGATTGTGTTGAACCACTTCATCACAGTCTCCCATCCTGAGCAAGCGGTGGAGAGGAAAAACTCCCTGCTAATCAGGAAGAAACCTCCAGCAGAACCAGGCTCAGGACAGGAGACCATCTGCCTCGACCGGCTGGTTGGAGGACAGGAAAGAGACAGACAAACACAGAAGYACTGGTCCAGGTGCACCTTCTTCTGGAAGAGACAAAGAAAAAACATGTTATTGCTAGAAATAATTACAATAAACTAGAAAGTGTGAACCACTCTAATGAGAGCTATCCTGGCACAATGACACCAACAGGACCACATCATCTGCAAATAGCAGATCTTTAACTGACTAACTAACTAAACCAGAGAGTAAATCTGACTCATCAGACCACATGATCTTCTTCCACTGCTCCAGAGTTCAATCTTTATGCTCCCTGGCATTTGAAGCCTTTTTTCCAGTTAGCCAATGATTTGACCCTTCTCAAACAGACTGACATCTTTCTACATGGTTGTTTAAGAAATGAGAAGCAACTCATTGAACCAGTTGAGGTTAAATAACTTGTTGCAGCTGAAAGATAATCACCCACACAGTAATTATCCAATGGGAGGCTTGTAACGATTTGATTAGTTAAATATTGGTGCTGACTTTTGATTTTTGGCCAGGCAGTGTATCATCTGCAACCCAGAAAGAAGAAGCAGGTCAAGAAAATGGATGGATCGAAATTAACTCTGGTTCCTTTATAGTCTGTCAAATAATGATTAAGTCTATTTAATCAAAGAAAAGTAATTAAATGGATCTATAATCCTCCTGAGCTCCTCAGACAACTATGGACTTCACCTTCTGTGCTCCATGTTCAGTGTGCTGCACACAACCTAACTACCCAGTGTTTGTTTGTTCCCTTTAAACAGACTGTGTGAAGAAAAGCTTGATTAAAGTCAAACACTTAATTTGAAACATGACTTTAAAGATTGCAAGAGGGCCAAAATGAAAATCTATCCGGGGCTGTGGGCCAAATGCAATAATAAAACAAAATCATTAATAATAATGCAATAATACATGTGTGGTGGAAGTATTATATTATCTCTGGATGACTGCATATTTCCTTGACATGTTCCTGTTCTGTATCTCTTTGATAACTGTTCAGTGTGCAATCTGTTCTCATGACGATGCTGTATGTTCTCTGCAATCTTGTTGTTCTCATGGCCCATATAACTTGTAATAATTTCATTGGCCTCTGTATACAGCGGGTAAAATAAGTATTGAACACCTCACCATCTTCTGCCACAGCTCCATTGGTCTAATGGTCTGTGTCATAGACTTTCATGTTGGAGATCAGGGTTCAAAACCCAGCTACAGCAACTTTAACAAAAAAATCTCTTCACACGTCATATTGTCACACAATTACCTTAATTACAAACACCTGCTGACGTGACAGGCACAAGCTGGTATAGAAAACACATTTGAACTTGGTCAAATTTCATTCTGCAAGTCCAATGCTGCAGGCAAAGCCATGC
Source organism: Austrofundulus limnaeus (assembly GCF_001266775.1). Taxonomy (NCBI): domain Eukaryota; kingdom Metazoa; phylum Chordata; class Actinopteri; order Cyprinodontiformes; family Rivulidae; genus Austrofundulus; species Austrofundulus limnaeus. Next base: position 423,809 of record NW_013952781.1, read on the forward strand.
TGCAATGACATGCTACGTGGCAATGCACACTTGTTTTTACATCGTAAAAACCCATGTCTAGTTAATATTGTTATTCTGTTAGGATAACATTGTGAGAGGTAAATATAATGGACAACAGTAAAATTACCTTTACTAGGCTGAAATGTGTAGATATTACTGGTATGTTCTGTCCAGTCAGCATATAGTATATCCTGTAGTTTGTGATTATATATCAGAGTAAAAAACTCTAATTTTTTTTCCTCCACCGTCTATTTCATAAGCTAAGGAGGGGCCGACCGCATTTATTTTATGACCAGCTGGTGGAATTTGTCTTTAGTCACTTCAGAGCGAATGAACCAGAAAACAAATGCAAAATTAGAATTGTATGTGTCATATATTTATACTGTATAAGTCTAAAGTTACAGAGTTTTTTTACTCTGATATATAATCAGAAACTACAGGATTATACCATTTGCTCACTGGACAGAACATACCAATAATATCTACACAGTTCAGCGTAGTAGTAGTAAAGGTAATTTTACTGTTGTCCATTATATTTACCTCTCACAATGTTGTCCTAACATAATAACAATATTAATAAAAAATATAATAATTTGTTGGAACAGCAAATTTGTCTTAATGTGATGGAAAGGGGCTTCTGCTGTAAATACGTTAGCAAAAACCTATAATGAAAAGTTCTCAGACTACTTATAGATTTATCTCTTGAGCAAATACATATTTTTTACATATCACAACATCGGCAATTTTCTCAGCTTTAATTTAAGCCATATTTAATAGAAATCGGATAAGAAGTGAGGGTGCTATGAATATTTTTGTGACAGATTGACGCGCATCCTGCATTGAAACTACTGTTTTGTTGACATGACTCAATGCATAACAATGGCTCCTATGATGGTGCGTCGCTAGCTATAGCAGCTATAGGCGATGTTCAGTCCAGTAATATAGATCAATGCTTTGTGCTCCGAGAACTCGTCTGCTCTGTGTTTTCTTTGTTGTCTCTATGAACAACATGAGTCCACTCAGTGTGTCCTGTCCCACTGTGCTCCTGTAGTTAAGGTAGGACCTCAGTTTAGTTGGTTAGTTTGTTGTCCCNGAAAGGGGCTTCTACTGTAAATATGTTAGCAAAAACCTATAATGAAAAGTTCCCAGACTGCTTATAGATTTATCTCTTGAGCAAATACATATTTTTTACATATCACAACATCTGCAATTTTCTCAGCTTTAATTTAAGCCATATTTTATAGAAATCAGATAAGAAGTGAGGGTGCTATGAATATTTTTGTGACAGATTGACGCGCATCCTGCATTGAAACTACTGTTTTGCTGACATGACTCAGTGCATAGCAATGGCTCCTATAATGGTGCGTCGCTAGCTATAGCGCCTATAAGCGATGTTCAGTCCAGTAATATCAACTCTTTGCACTCCGAGAATTCGTCTACTCTGTGTTTTCTTTGTTGTCTCTATGGACAACATGAGTCCACTCAGTGTCTCCTGTAGTTAAGGTAGGACCTCAGTTTAGTTGGTTAGTTTGTTGTCCCTCAACCCAGCCGGTCGAGGCAGATGGTCTCCTGTCCTGAGCCTGGTTCTGCTGGAGGTTTCTTCCTGATTAGCAGGGAGTTTTTCCTCTCCACCGTTTGCTCAGGATGGGAGACTGTGATGAAGTGATTCAACACYATCTGCTGGTTTCTTCTTTAGATTGTTWTTTTATGTACAGTGTCTGTTGTGACTTGGCGCTATATAAATAAACTGAATTGAAATTGAATTGTTAGCGCCAAGCTAATACATATTATTACTGGTGAGGAAACAAATTCCTCCTGTTTTCAGTTTATGTCTTCTTCCATCAATCAGAGCTCAACACACTGCAAACACTCTGCTCCACGTGAACAATAGGGCAGGTTCCTGATGAAGTGGCTGAGGAAATCAAAGGAGCGCTGAGGCTTTCCTACCTTTTCATTAACTGTAACCTGGAATCAGACAAAAACATTCTTGATTCATAAAATCAAAAACCCTTAGAGCTGCAGTTTCTGTTGGTCATTTGACGACCATGAAGAGATTTACAGTCAGGTTATAAATCCGGTAACGATTTCTGTAGGAATGTTGGCAATGCCCACCCATCCATCCATCCATCCATTTTCTGTACACGCTTCTTCCTTTTTTCAGGGTTGCGTGGGTCACTGGTG
>NW_013952781.1:426453-431194 GCF_001266775.1 Austrofundulus limnaeus
AATTATTAGTTGTAAAATGGTCACCAGGCAATATTATCGCTTATCGCAATAATTTGTGAGACAATTAATCGCCCAGCAAAATTTGTTATCGTGACTGGCCTATGTGAAACATTCACACAATAATGCATAATGGCATTCTTAATAACGATTTATAAAATGAAGAAATGTGAAATAAAACAGAAGGTCTGGCTCAGGAAGTCTTTGATGAGCTGAACAAAGGAGCTTTTGGGATTTAGGCMCCCATTTAAAGCACAAACTCTCGTTCTCTCGTGTATTGGAAATGCACAGACTCAGATGCTGGGGGGATATAAGTCGCAAACTGGACGTGATTCTGACAAGGATCACAGTTCAGCAGCGTGCCCGTGAGGAGCGAGATCACAACTGGTGAGAGGCGAGGAGGGAACTGAATTTGGAATGTTGGCATTTTCACAACACAGAGGCGTGGTTAAGACTCAAAGCAGAGAAATCTGCCTGCTTGGCCCTAAATAACAATTATGTTTATCATTGGATCCCTGCAGCTGTGACCTTGGTTGCAAGCTAGAAAAACCTCCCTGGATGACACGTGAGGAAAAAGCCTTGACTCCCCCCCAACCCTTACCCGCTTCACCCATGATCGGATCTGTCTGAAGGCCACGTTGGGTGGATACAAACTGAACTCTAGTGACTTTTGCTTTGACTGATAACTTGTTTGGACTCTGGAGGTCTCTGATTGGTTCCAACATGGAGTACTATCCTGGATGTCACCGGCTCCGCTGAACCCCCACCCCCCTCCCCTCCTTAGCTGCCTTGCACTGTACGCAGAGTAGTTTTTTTGGGCGCATGTTTGTGTGTTTCTGTATAAAACACAGGATCAGAGCTCTTTTTTTTAACTCGCCTTTCCTATTGTGTGTGTATTTTAGTCTGCACAAGGTAGCGCACCTTAGTGCAAATGATCATGGACCTTCGTTCCCCCATGTTTGTCATGTGTGTGTTTCTCCGGATAGATGTTCTAAACTGCAGATTTCGTTCTGCATTGCATCTTGATGTTGTGTGTGAATGACAATAAATGAATTTGAAATCTGATTAATGCTTTTAACACTGCAGACAAACAAAAACAAGCTGCATTTTGTCATTCAGTGGGGGATGATTAAGATGAAAATAACAGAAGCATGCTGTGTGTAGTCACCTCAGTGGTTCTGATGTTTGTTTTCAAACCTGTTCCAGAGGCACACAGTTCAAAAAGAGAGGACTGGTTTATTTTTTTCCAGATTTTATAGTAAATGCCTGCAGGCTGCCTAAACATGGAAGATATTTTCAGAGTGTAATGTGAAAAATGAACAGAAGTGACTGCATGGTTTCAGGCTACATTTTAGTTTTCAGTCCTAAACAGTTTTTCTGTAATTACTTTCTGACTATGAATATTTACAAAGAAACGGTTACAGCTTCTGTCACTGGGATTCAGTCATATCCAGAATAGAGCTGAGAGGTAATTAGTTTTTTTTTCTTCATTAAAATTCTTACCATTGTCTCATGTCCTCGTAGATTTTGCATAAAACAAAGATGAAGTGAGCGTTGAGAACAAATACATTTTCATTCTGCTTTCACATTTCCATAAGGAGAGGACTGGAGGTCCGCCCACACAAACATACATGTCCACAGGAGTCAGAGGGGGCCGGACACTGTGCCACGCAGAGTGATGGATGAATCTGAGGGTGGGTCAACGCCCCCTCACCTGTCACTCCTGCCCAACAAAGCCCATCAGAACCTCAGCCAATGATCTGATGTTGGATCTGTAGGAACATGTCAGTGTTACAGCTGATGTTTCACATTACAGTTACATCCCTTACTCCTAACATACAAAGCTCTTAACAACCAAGCTCCATCATATATTAAACATCTTATTGTTCCATACTTTCCTAACAGAGCACTTCACTCTCAGACTGNTCTCTCTGCAGATCAGTATCACAGAAGACGGTGCAGCAGCAAACTTCACACGCAGCTTTGCAATTAAATCTGGATATTACCTCTGCTACAGCAAGGTAACACACAGACACACACCAATAATAAGTTGAATAATCTTTGCATCACTGCTATACTTGATATATTTTGATCTCTTGTGCTTCATAAATGAGCTGTATTCTTTTCTTTAGGACTTGGCAGAAGGCAACYTGGTGGTGGACATTCAGATTATTTCAGACAAAGACGCTCTTCCTCATGGCTACATTTGCATACCAGAGCACCTTGAACCAAGTGCGCACTGGCACACGTTCACAGATTTTCCTCATTGTATCGGCATGTTTGTTTTTTTACTGATTTGTTTTGCAGTTTGATTGATGGACAGTTTCTGCACCTGTGTGTGTTTGTGTCTAGAGACCTCCGTTTCGAAGAAAAAGCGTGTGTGTGTGTTCGCCTCTCCCCTGTGAGCAGTGTGGACACAGCTGTGTTGGACATCAAGCTGACAGCCAAAAGCAAAATGATGCTGCAACATTACACATATGTGGGGTTAGTATTTAGTACCATTTATATTTACAGTTATTTATCTTAGACCTGTGTTTAAACTTATATTTTAAATATATTTTTTCAAGTAACTGCTTAATTTCTTTAATGATAYTTAAAATAATTCGATTTGGATTCTCCTCAGTGACATCAATGGCTACGTTCTGTGGTGCAGAAAAGGGCACTTTTCCAGCCCCGTACCTCAGCCCAAACCTCGCAAGTTCAGCCTGGACATACGCAGCCTTTCTTTGGAACAACAAACTCCTCCCTCTCTTCCCCTCAAGCCCAGGTCTTCCATATATTTCTCTGTTACAAGAAGCTGACATCCTGAGATGTTGCTTGCTTTGCTGTAATGTTTTCCTTCTTGCTTCCACAGCAACCCTCCTCCTACCCTTCCAGCAGGCAGGCTGAGTCACAGACGGCACACCCTGAACGTCAAGGACAACGTGGACAAGTCTGCTGACAGCAGCNGTTCCTGGAGTTTCTAAAAGTAGAATGGGAGGCAGAGCTTTCAGTTATCAAGCTCCTCTCTTGTGGAACCAACTTCCAGTTTCTGTCCGTGAGGCTGACACTCTGTCTACTTTTAKGATTAGACTGAAGACTTTCCTTTTTGATAAATCCTATAGTTAGACTTAGGTTTCCTGAATTATTCTTCACTTCTGCTGCTGTAGACTTAGACTGCTGGAGCACAAACTGAGCACATTTCCTCACTCTGCTGTTGTCTTTAGTCTAATTATTATATCATGTGGTTGTCTTTGTTCCCATAGAGCAGTGGTTCTCAAAGGTGGAGTTGGGACCCACAGTGGTGTCCTGAAGATATTTTCTGAATTAATTACATTACAAAATGACAACTAACACTTTTTTTGCTTTGCTGTTACAAAATAATAAGATTAATGTACTTCAAATGGACAAATATAATGTAATAAATAATTTTACTATGCTCTTGTTTTGTGATGTGGAAACAACGTTGATCAACTGACAGCTGAGGGCACAGGCCTCTGCTGCTTTTTGTTGTGGGTCAAAAGCTGAAAAATTTGGGAATGACTGCAGAAGACCAACAGCTGGTCACAGAAACTTCCTTCTGGATTTGATAACTTTTACTACAACAATGTTGGACTTTTTGCCATTGTAGGAGGGTGAGCTTAAGGTGGTATTAAGCTTCTCCCACATCTCTCATACACAAGGTTATGAGGAAACTTTTACCAAGGTATTTCTCATTACTTAATATCTTGACTGTGCGAAGTAAAAAGTGACACAATAAGTGAACATTCAGATGAGTTCAAGTTGATTCATAAAAGACTATGCAATAATTTCTTTACACAAATTGAACAAATCATAAGTACACTTGATTGTGGGTATTCCTATAAAAGGTGTCAAAGTTAAATGAGATAAAACCCGCGTCCGAATTTCAATTCTCATCAACTCAGATTACTTATATAGAACAGTAAAACGTCAGTTCTGATGTTAACAACCAAACAATTTTACTGGCACTTTCAGCTCAAGTTTTGGCAAATAAAGAACAAGGAAAGGAGGAAAGTAAGATTAGRATTTTACTACTACTTTTACTTTATCAAAGTGTGGGTCAACCGGAAACTGCACGTCTTTTCTGCGCTCAGGGTCCACATGACACGTCACTCCGAACACATCAGCTTTACCTGGTGATGTCTTCTTAAGGCACCCTCGGGGTAGGAGCTGGCTCGCCTCCGATCAGTCAGGGAACTGAATGTCGGCTCGCTTACCGGTCATTGGCGAGTAGGTGTTTTTCCAGGTAACTTTCGTKTGTTTCAGTCCAAGCCAGAAAAATTCAAGCTGTTATCCGGTCCCTTCTTTTCAAAATAAAATCTCCCCACGGGAGGTGAAAACACACTTTAGAGGCTTGAAGCCTCAGGGTGGGAGCACCAGCTGGCGTGCCGGGTCCCTGGCTGTTAAGTCTTCCCTAGTTGGCTCACGGGCTCAGACCTAAAAGCCGAACTGAGTCCTCCGGAGAGAATCCCAGCTGTCTTCCTCGGATGGAGTCAGGAAGAAGAGTGTGTCGCTCAAAGCCGTCTGGGTTAGTAAAAGAAACAGACGAACTTTGGTTCCATCCTCAGGATTAGAGATGAGTCAGAGAAAGAAAGATCAAACATTTGCCAGGGCGACGGCCCAAGGTTAAAATTCTATGGCTGTTCACAACAGGATGATAACCTTTTTTTAGCTTTCTTCTGATAGACTCTAAGAGAAATCACTGCAAAACATTTATGATGATTAATTAACATTTCTGTTTTAT
>NW_013952781.1:431929-436101 GCF_001266775.1 Austrofundulus limnaeus
TGTTTCTTCACTCGAGGTGACCCCAACATACACCCCTTTTGCAAGTCATCACCCCCAAATGGTGATTAGTTGCAATGAAAACGGGCACCTCGAAATTCGAGGTGACCCCTACACCATCTTGTAATTTTCTCGGTTCACACTTTTAGATTCTTAGATTAGAAAGTATTTATAGACTGAATCTTTCACTTGGTTTGTAGAAAAATATTAATTATTATTTATAACTTTTTCACATCATGTTTTTGTGTTTTTGTCCTCTTTTCGGTGAAGCTGGTGTCCGTCTCCTGTCACTGTGAGAGGTGGTGGACACCTGGACAGGGACACAGAGACAAACAGCCATTCAATAGGGACAATTAAGAGTTAACCTAACATGTACTTTATGTGTTTGTTCTGAGGGAGAAAACCCACACCTGCACAACAAMAACATGTAACCTGCTGTGAGGTGAGCACTCCTCTGCTGCACCTGCTCCTGATCTGATTTATACTGAATATGAGTTTACTCTTCAGGATTAAAGGTAATGTAAGTAACATTACGTCAGTTATTTTCTGTCTTTATGCTCTTCAGTCAAAGWTGAATTTTTGTTTTGTAATCATTAAACTGTTTTTGTCATTCAGAGCTCAGTCTGCAGTGTGTTAGTGACATCTGGTGCTCCTGTCAGGCATCACAGGGACAACTGGGCCTGATGCCTCAGTCCCATGAGCTGCTCTGTAGATGAACTTCACCGCTCRGACCAGCAGAGGGAGCCAGAGATAACTAACGGTAWCCAGCACTGACCTACAGGCTTCATCTCTGTTCACCTGGGGATAAAATGAAACAGAAACATGATCTTGACATGAGAAATATCTCAGGGAGCTCGTTTAGTTTTCTCTCCATTCGTCCCTAACATCAACATGAAACATGGMTCAGAACCAGCAGAACCTTTCTGACGAGCCGAGAAGATCTGGTTTGTTTTTCGTGAAAGCAGCACACATGTGTATAAAGTGAACTCTGCTCTGAAAACTATATTTTCTTTATAAATGTGTCTCCATCAAAGAGCAAATAAAGAGCATTTCCAACATTATTTTACTGTTACAACAAAAAACAATCAAGCAAACACAGATCTTCTTATTTCTATGTGCTGTTTCATTAAAGCTGGCCTAAAGCCTTAGCATTAACTTTTTATCTTAGTTTTCTTTGTTAGCAAAATAACTCTTCAGTCAACACATTTGATTTTTCAGGTCCCTGATTATGACCTTCAGGACATTAGATGTTTTAAATTGATTGTGTTTTAGCAGGATTTTAGCCGAAAGAGTAAAAAATATGTAGTTTCAAATATTTTGTAAATGAGTTGAATAAAAGGTTTTGTCTCTGAAAACTTATAGTTTCCTTTCTGAAGCTTTATTAAAGCTGCTCTTTGCTCCTGACATTTCCTTTCATGTCTGACATTCCTTTGCTTTTTTTGTGTCGTCTTTCAGAACCGTTTCTTTTTCTTTTTCAGAGAAAGATGATGTGAAAGGGCGCAGTGAGGATGAGAGGCTCAGCTCAGTCCTGATGGATCTGTTGTTAATTGAAGCAGCAAACGCTGCAGCACGTCTCTGCATCACGTGTCCTCTGGTCCAGGTTTGACCCACAAATCCCTCTGCTTCTCTTKGTCTCATCTCTTTCTCTTTAAGTCACAAACACATCAGATAAAACTGAGTCAGGGACCGCTGAGGGTCAACCAGTCCTGCAGAACCACAGGAACATCTGTGTCACACCCTCGGASCAAAGTCGGACCCTTAAGGACTTCCCTTTGATTCTGGTCCTGTTCATTGTTTTCATGGTCAGGATCTCAGGGTGCAGTTCAGATCACAGCTTGAGTTTTTATATAATCATACATTTTCTCTTAATTAAATAAGAAAAAAATTAGGCCTGTCAAATGATTAATATTTTTAATTTGATTAATCCGTAAGTAGCTGTGAATTAATCATGATTAATCTTTTTCTATTGCATATTGATAAAATAAATTACTTGAATTATTAATTAGTTTTAATGTTTTTATTTAGAAAACAAAATTAGTGCTTAGATGNGGTGAAAATTTCATGTCATTAGCACCTCTAGTAATATATTTACTGAGAAAAATGGTGACGTGTTCAATACTTATTTTACCCGCTGTATCTTTGTAGGATTTGGCAGGCTTTTATTTGTTAACAGGACTCTGCCCGGAAGTATATAATTGTCTGTTTCCATGTTAGTGCGAACTTGAGAGATGCTCTGATCACGTCTGCCCGGTTCCACTCGATCTCTCTTGCATATAATATACAGTATGCATTTCTATTAAATAATCTGAGACCAGACCACGCAGTTTCACTTTGTTTATTCATGTATTCCTGCCTGGTGGAATATTTTCCACGACACATGAAATACAAATATTTTTAAAGTAAAATCCTTTATTTTTAACGATTAATCTAGCTGCCAGTGTGACGGCCTGCTTTTGTTTTAGTCTGTGCACTTGGAGAAAATCTGCCATATGGTCAAGCAGCAAAGGCTCATGGGACATTTCATAAAATGATAAAATATGAGTTTTTGTGACCTTATAAAGTGTACAAATTTACATGTGTGTTTAAAGCTAATCTAAAAATCCCTTCTTTTACTTGCATTTCACTGTTTCTATAAAGGACAACAGGTTACAGCTGCTGGTGGGCCACATCTGACCCCACTTTGAGCTCCTCTGCTCTATATAAAAATAAACTGAATTGAATCAATAAAATGTGCTTGTATCATTTTAGCACAATTTTGTGAGATCAAGTCATTGTGTTATAGTTGGTTAGCTGTGGTGGCCATCTTGAATTAGGTTGACAACAGTATCTAATTATTATTTTAAAGTTTCATTAAAATCTATTCAGTGGTTTCATCAGATATAATTGTTTGTATTGATGCAGTTAAGAAAAATACAACAATAAAGCCAAGATTTCAAGGGTTTTTATTCTTTACTGTAGAAACACTGTACATAAATTACTTTCTCTGAGACTAATATTGATGTACGGATAAATGGAGTTTTTAACCTTCAAAATAAAGGTCAAGCCACACAACACTGTGGACTTGTCTGAAAACCTAAAAGACTGGCAGCATATGACTCTGTGTAAAGTTGCTTTCCTACCTTTTTGTAAACACATGTACACACAGAAAAGTCCTCTAAAACAACAGAGACCCACAATCAGGAGAAAATATCCACATCCACTTTTCATCAGTTCTTTTCACTCAGGGACACGCATCGTCCCTGTAAGAAGAAACAGGCAAAAACAAAGACAGAAGCAACTAAACTGTTGCTACTTACAGCTACAGCCCGTCCCCTGCAGCCACGGCAACATGTTTCTACTGCGAGCATCACTACAACCTCTGACCCACAAAAACCACAAGGTCTATGCATCATGAAGCAAAGTCATGTTCTGTAGAAGTGAAGGACTCCGGTTGCAGGAGGACTACTGAGCCCACTTAGTCTACAAATGACCCCATGTAGTCAAAGCAGCTGTGGCTCGGTGGTCCCGATGAGTTTCAGACCCTGGGGGGACAATGAGGGGTGCTTGTAGAACTGATCAAACAGCTCATCAGTAGGAAAGAAAAAAGAAAACACAACACAAAGTTTAAAGTTCATATCATGGTCCTTTGTGTTGGTGACAGTGTAGTTATATCAGTAATAGTGAGATACATGTAGATAATAGTATGTAAACACTTTTTTGTTGTTTTTTATTTACCCTTTATTCTGAAGCAAATGCAAGTTTATATATATATATATAAAAAAGTCCAAACAAAAAATATCAGTCTTATTTCTGTTTTTCTCTTTGTACAAATTGTAGTCCGTTACTGTGCCTGTCTCTCTTAGAGAGAGTCCACAACCGTTCCTCTGGAGGGCTTCAGCCATGGAACAATAAGTCTTATAGACAGGACCGGACCCGTCTGAACCCACAACATGTCACCTGCCACACCTGGGAGGAATGAACAGTTTCTATGGGGTTTGTAAAGTTACACAGTCAAAAACTACCACCAATATTTTAGTTTTATTTAGCCTTTTATAAGAAAAAAAGAACAGATTTATTTTTCAAAGTCAGTCTTTCACCATATGATTCATACATTTATAAATGTCATAGTTRATAAACTAAATATTTAACTTACAAATTAAATATTTAGTTAACAGGCTAAATATTTAACTTGTGAC
>NW_013952781.1:436111-438171 GCF_001266775.1 Austrofundulus limnaeus
GTGTAACTTTACAAACGGCAGCCCATAAGTTTGCAGCTGTTTAAATGCTTGTGATGGCTGCTCAAACAGTAGGCCATCTGAACTATTGATGTCCTTTTTATATCCAAGTCTTTGAGAAGCAGATAGAAAAGGCAGTCAGGTTGGCCCAGCCTAACACTCTGAAGTGGAAGGACCTGCGTGCAGCCTGAAGGCAAATCACAACAATTAGAGACAGAACGAGAGAGAAGGCATTGGTCAAAACAGCCTCTGTTCCAGCCTCATTAAGTCWCATCTGTAGTTTTTATGTTTCAGATCAACTGTGGTCTTCACTAGGTTTAAAATCCTAAACAAACCAAAAAGAAACCAAAGCAGAGCCAGTGGGTAGTTTTGCAGTTTGAATCAGTTGAATCAGTGACATCTTTGTTAGTCTTTGACAGTCCAGGGTGGACAGTTTCTTCAGGCCGTGTTACCTCTTCCCTATCTCGCTCTGTCGTAAGAACTGGATGTTGTTAGCACTGTCAGCTAGTTCAGGGTACTGCTCGATGTAGTATCCATCATATCCCAACACTTTGCCGCTGCTCAGCAGCTGCCTCTTCTCTCCCTCTGTCCACAGACGGACTCCTTCCTCTCCGTCTCGRACTCGTTGCTGTTCACGAGCCCAGGCGCTCAGCAGAGCCCTCTGCCTGGCCTGTTCCAGAACTCGAGCCTTCTCCTCGTCCAGTGTGGTCCCATAGCGCACATGGAGGACCAGAGCACCGTACTGTAGCTCTACATCAGCAAAGCGACGCGTTCTTCCACCCATCACGGTCGTAGACTGGGACACGGTGACATTCACCCCGTTTTCCAGGGACTTCCTGCCRGAAGTGAGTCGAAGTGCACTCAGGTCGTTCTCAGGCAGACTGGTCTTGATGAAGTAGTGTGTGTCTCGTCCCTCCACGGTAAAATGTAGATCCTCAAGGTAAAAGGCATTATTGAGGACTCCAGCCACTTTGATGCAGTCCTCACTGGCGATGTTTAAAGCATTGGTGACCACACGTCCCTGGACCACGGCAAACATCACTCCTTTCCCCATCAGWGACCTGACGGTGGCAAACCACAACCAGGGTCTGGTGTGGTCTGAGTGTCGTCGGGTCAGTTGGATTTCAGGCATACGCTCAAAGGACAGGAAGGACGCAGACTGTCGGCTCACCTCCTGCTGGACACCTGAAATAGACTGTGGACAAAACCAACATGTGAGACAGAGTCCAGGACAGTGAGAGGAAAGATGATAACTGCACTATCCTGTAGTCCTTGTACCAAACACGTGTCTAATCAAAGGTCAAAACAAAWAAGCTCTGAAAAGATGTCACTTTTAATACAAAACCATGTTTTTGTTTTCATTTTTATTCAAACCTGTTAAAATTAGTTTCATTTTTATTACTTCAAGGTTAAGTTGTTCCTACAGGTGAAGGTAAAAGTCATTTGTATGGCTCTCACTGGGTTGTAACCGCTGGAGTCTAGTTGTTGAGTCAAATATGCAAGAAAAAACAAACTCTCCTTTTTAGTCAAACAGAATTCAGAATGTTTGTGGAAACAATGGCCTTCATGCAAGAACCGTTTGTACGAACAGATCTGTCTTAAGTTGTGTGTACGAGTGATTTAGGAGAACTTATCATTAGCAATGTTTACATGCACAAATTTTTTTTTGTCGGACTGAAATGTATTCTGATTAAATAATCCGAATGTACTGTTTACATGGACACAATCCGATCATGACAAGTGTTTACATGGACATGCGCAGTGTTGTAAACTGGCAGCTCTACTTCCGTGGTCTTCTGTGACGGACCCGTGTCAGCTTTTAATAATGGTAGTGTAAGAAAATTTGTATTCAATAAACTGAAGTCGAGATGATAAACACAAATGCTAAATAAAGTGATTTGTAGAAGGAAAGAAAACCAGACAACACCAGAGATCTGGAATCTGAGTGGAGGTTTATTGATGCTGTCCGCAGACAGGAAACCCACACGGGCCATGAAACCGGAAGTTTATATTTTCATACAGCTTCTTCAATGCCTTCGCTCGCCCCCTGCTGGCCTACGGCT
>NW_013952781.1:441196-444886 GCF_001266775.1 Austrofundulus limnaeus
GTCATGTATAACACGACCTCATGTATAACACGACCTCATGTATAACACGACCTCATGTATAATACGACCTCATGTATATTACGACCTCATGTATAATACGATCTCATGTATAATACGACCTCATGTATAATACGACCTCATGTATAATACGACCTCATGTATAATACGATCTCATGTATAATACCATGTCATGTAATAATACGACCTCATGTATAATACGACCTCATGTATAATACCATCTCATGTATACTACGACCTCATGTATAATACGATCTCATGTATAATACGACCTCATGTATAATACCATGTCATGTAATAATACGACCTCATGTATAATACCATCTCATGTATAATACCATCTCATGTATAATACGATCTCATGTATAATACGACCTCATGTATAATACCATGTCATGTAATAATACGACCTCATGTATAATACCATCTCATGTATAATACCATCTCATGTATAATACGACCTCATGTATAATACGATCTCATGTATACTACGATCTCATGTATAATACGATCTCATGTATACTACGACCTCATGTACAATACGACCTCATGTATAATATGATCTCATGTATAATACGATCTCATGTATAATACGACCTCATGAATAATACGGTCTCATGTATAATATGATCTCATGTATAATATGATCTCATGTATAATATGATCTCATGTATACTACGACCTCATGTATAATACGATCTCATGTACAATACGATCTCATGTACAATACGATCTCATGTATAATACGATCTCATGTTTAATACGACCTCATGTACAATACGACCTCATGTATAATACGACCTCATGTACAATACGACCTCATGTATAATACGACCTCATGTATAATATGATCTCATGTACAATATGATCTCATGTATAATATGATCTCATGTATAATACGATCTCATGTAAAATAAGATCTCATGTATAATACGATCTCATGTATAATATGATCTCATGNAGCTTGTTAACTAAATATTTAATTTGTAAGTTAAATATTTAGTTTATAAACTATGACATTTATAAATGTGTGAATCATATGGTGAAAAACTGGCTTTGAAAATTAAATCTGTTCTTTTTATCTTATAAAAGGCTAAATAAAACAAAAATATTGGTGGTAATTTCTGACTGTGTAACTTTACAAACGGCACCCCGTACGAATACATTAGCAGATTTCAGCTTCGACAGTTCTTTCTCTCTGTAGAATCAAAAACAGTTTTACATCACTTGGTCTCAGTAAAAATAAAGGTGGTATCAGTGCAGTCATAGGCCGCTCTCATCCACRGTGACCTTTTAAAGGTTGAAATCAAACAGCAACAGAGAAGTCAMGTCTGCACATGGACAACTTACAGGCAGGTCATCCCACAGCTGGCTCTTTGTCATCTCCAGTGATGGTTCTGTCAGGTCAAACTGGGGAATAGGGAATCCTGGGATGGCATTGTGGAGATGAAAGCCAAATGTAACCAACCAGATGTTGACATCTGCAGAGAAACACGGCATGGAATGTGGAAAAGAGAACAAATCTGTAGCATGAAAGACCCCTCTTCCAACAAAACGTCTTAACCATAAAAGCATGTCTGCTAAATGAACTGTTCTTTAAGAGCTTTTCATTAGGAACTCAAGCTACAGTCTGTTTAATCTGTTGTGATTATTTATAAAAAACAAAGAAAGAAAAGAATCATTACATTCGTAAACTATTTTTTTCTTTTTTTAGTGCCATATCGATCACACTYGTTGAACCTGAAGATTGATATGAATAGTCATTTTAATCATACAATGAGAAGATTGTAACTGTTTTTTTTTATTCCTCTTGAAGCAGGCAACATCTGCACTGGTGACACTAAGTCAGGTGAGAAACATTTTCAGTTTTAGCAGCTGACCAGGAGAAGTAAAAATGTTTTGTTTTGTCTGGTCAWATCACATGAACAGGAAACTAGTCTACAGACAAATCTAATTCAGCTGTCGTCTTCAAGCTGACAAAATATCTCAGAAGACTTCACAAACCAATCTGAGGAAAAAATTACCGTATTTATTTGTGTATAATAAGACCTCATGTATAATACGACCTCATGTATAATACGATCTCATGTATAATACGATCTCATGTATAATACAACCTCATGAATAATACGGTCTCATGTATAATATGATCTCATGTATACTACGACCTCATGTATAATACGATCTCATGTATAATACGATCTCATGTATACTACGATCTCATGTATAATACGATCTCATGTATACTACGACCTCATGTACAATACGACCTCATGTATAATATGATCTCATGTATAATACGACCTCATGTATAATATGATCTCATGTATAATACGATCTCATGTATAATACGACCTCATGAATAATACGGTCTCATGTATAATATGATCTCATGTATAATATGATCTCATGTATAATANGAGTTGAAAATAAATCACACTCCATAATTATGTTGACAATATGCTATTCTGTTTGAACTGGAATTAGATTTTAAATGTAATAATGTAGAATAACAACATACATTAGTTAAATTGGCCATTAATGCTGTTGTATAACACTACATTATTAATATGAAGATCTCAAACTAAAAACAAAACTTAAATTCTGCATTAATTGAAGTTTAATTTGTCTCAGTATATAACAAGCTTTATAGATTGTTTTACATATAACATGTCAGGTTTGCTTCAGGTTCAGGCCTCTTTTTTGAGTTAATTTGTCGATTTGGGCTCAGACATAACACTGATGGGCTCGGACCGAGTCGGGTCAGACTTTTTAGGCTGAATGAAACTCTATGAGGTGGATTATCTTGGCAAAGACGTGCTCATCAACACAGATTTACACCAATTTGTGAACAATATTTGAGAGAAAAGTGTCTATTGTTAGCCTGGCCCTTGCATTATTACACATTTCCACTCTAGTCTAGTTTCCTTCTCTGCTCTGTCTGGGATTTCTCCCATTGACAAGGATTTATTCAGGAGCATTTCGTCCGGGCCAATCAGAGAACAGAACGTCGATGTTCTACACAGTGTCTGCTAGTTATTTTAGCATACAGCAGTGGAGGAAGTGAATGAAACCAGTTTGTGTTTATAAGGCTTCCAAATTAAAATAAATTTGTCTGACAAAGCAGCAGCTCTCATTTACAGTCGTCTCGTTCAGCTCGGTACTTCTCTCCTCTCAGTAGGGTTGTTTACAGCACATGATTTCTGTTAGCTTCTTAGCTTAGCCTCCTTTACAGTAGAGCTGGCACACATATGCCACGGCCAACTGATCCAATCATTTTAAACTTCAGCAGAGGCCACGCTTCTAGCAAGAATCACTTCTCTATAGCTGAGAGTCCAGACCCTCGTATGAAGCAAAGCGAAGGACAGGGTCTGGTTTTTACAGGTCTATTGTGTACATGGAAAAAAATCTTAGATCATAAGTTCATTAAAATAGGAGCAAAAGTCACATTGTTGCATTATATTTTTGTTCAGTGTACGAAACTGTCATTTCATTAGATCAATGTTGTTATAAAAATTATTAGTTTGCCAAATATATGGGCTACCGTTGGTAAAGTTACACAGTCAAAAATTACCACCAATATTTTTGTTTTATTTGGCCTTTTATAAGAAAAAAAGAACAGATTTATTTTTCAAAGTCAGTTTTTCACCATATGATTCATACATTTATAAA
>NW_013952781.1:445758-447922 GCF_001266775.1 Austrofundulus limnaeus
CTATAACAATATCTATCAAATGTTCATTTGTTACCTGGTGTGATATAACAAACAGATAGAGCTGTGTGGCTCTAACAAGTGTGGATGAAGCTGAATCAAAGCCTTCAAAATCAGGCTCACCATCATCAGTATCATTAAAAGTTTCTGGTATTCCTCCTCTGTAATAAAGGCATCAGAATCAACAACAATCTCATGCTCTGTGTCTCGTGAGCGCCCCCTCTGGTGGGGAAACTCTAATCAGGTAGACCAACTTTTACAGAACACCGGTAGACAGCAGCCGTTGCAGCCGACCATGTGTTTGTTGTTGTTCCAGGAGCCCGGTCGCACATTAATATCATTAGTTCGTTATGCAGGACTGCCTTTTTTTCTTTTTTTCACATCATGTTGCCTGTTTGGATCTGTTACTATCTTGCTCGGAGGCACAAAGGAGTTTTAGAGGTAAGATAGCTTCAACCGCTTTTTACGACGGGGTTTCATTTCCGGACTCGGATTTTGTTAATGAGACTGATATTTCAGTTAAAATACATCAGCAAAAATATTTATCTGAGTATAGCACTACCCACCAACTTTGTGCATGATTTTATGAATTAAATTTCACCTATTATACTCGAATATATACGGTACTTTAATTTTATGCTGCAGAAAGCTATCTAGCTAACCTGCTGGGAAAACAGTGCCAAGCTAAAGCCAGCTGACCAAGGATGTGTGACAGGAAGCCAAGCCATCCTGTCCAGAACTTCGTGGGGTCATCACTTGGAGATCAGGCAAGGAGCGGACAGTTCTGGACCAGTCTGGACCCTGAGCCAAACCAGTCTACACTAAGCTATCACCCCGAATGAGACAACTTGGGTGTCTCCAACACCAAGTGAGAATATCCAACTGTACCTCTTAAGACATCACATTTTTCACAAATCAATTCCGGTTGTTTAATTTGCCTGAAGCACATAGATATCTCTTCTTATCGGCAGTAAAATAAAATAATCGATATTATACTAATAGGTAACACTTTATTTGAAGGGGTGTGCATAAGACTGTCATGACACTGTCATAAATACAGTATGACATAACTCCTGTCATGAACTTAAATGAGTCCTCATGAATATTTATAACTGTTGTCATTAAGTGTCATTCGGTAAATTATGACACTTTTAATGCAAAGTTGACATTGTTTGAAATGTCTGTTATGACAACTTGGCATTAACCAAGACAAAAAATATCTTGACAAGTTAGAGTATTTATAAGCATTTGTCAGTGTACTGACACTTAAAGACATCTTTATAACTAGTCTAACATGTTCCACTTTACTTGAGGTAGGAAAATATTAATGACATATATTGGTCTCATGACAGCGAAAGTTAAGACTTAACAACAAATGACAGTGTAATAAAATGTTAAAGTTGATACTTAAAGCTTTTATAACAGGTTATGATTTCTTGGTTAATATCAAGTTGTCATATCAAAGGCCTTTTAAACAATGTCAACTTTGCATTAAAAGTGTCATAACTTATTAAAAGATACTTAATGACAACAGTTACATTATAAACATTCATGAGGACTCATTTAAGTTTATGGCAGGTGTTATGTCATACTGTATTTATGACAGTGTCATGACAGTCCTATGCACACCCCTTCAAATAAAGTGTTACCCTAATATAATCTTTAATCTGTGCAGAAGCAGTCAACCAACTGTTAGATGGGTACCAGGACATACTGATATTTATGGTAATGAGAGTTGACTACCTCGCAAAGGCTGGCAGTCAGGCTCACTTCAAAGGACCACAACCTGTTGTAGGTATCTCAACAACAGTCTGTAGGACTGTCCTACAGGTATGGATTAAATGTCAACACTCAATCCGCTGGAGGGAGCTGACTGACTGTAGACAGGCACGAGAACTGATTAATGGTCCAAATCTAAGGTTTGGGAAAGCTCTCATCTCCCACTTTGATGGTTTCTGAGCATGGACAGCTCTCTTTAAGTGACACCACAGATTTTCAATAATATTCAGGTCTGGGGACTGAGATGGTCATTCCAGAACGTTCTACTTGTTCCTCTGCATGAAGGCCTTAGTAGATTCTGATTCCTGGACATTGGTCTCCAGAATCTGTTGATATTGGTTGGAATTCATGCGTCCCTCAACTTTAACAAGCTTCCCAGTCCCTGTAC
>NW_013952781.1:450085-459734 GCF_001266775.1 Austrofundulus limnaeus
CACCCCTCTGTATTCTGTATACTGTATATATATATATTTACCTATCCATACTTGGATTTTACAGAAACACGAACAAACAAACAAATAAAACATTCTATACTGTGGTAAGTTGGCACTAGAAAAAGAAAACTGATCAGATTTGACTTGTTACCTGTAACATACTCTTTGACCTGATGAATCTTGCTGATGGGGTTGTTCCCTCGAAACATGTACAAGTTAAAGGGCTGGGGATCTTTTCCAACTCGTGCCCAAGTGCTGATGTCAGGAGTCGTCCATCTTCATGTTAAAAAAGAAGAAATGCAGATTAAATTACACACTGATAAATTACACAGATGGTACTTCACTACAATTACACGTTGGTCTGGAAATGAAGAAACWAGTTTTCTACCTTCCTGCAGGAATGTCGTAATCTCTYTTCCCAAAATGTAGCAGTCGTGTCAGTGGGTCATACAGCCCCCCATGGAAACCAATCACCAGCACAAAGTCTGGGTTTGAGTCAAAGTACACTTCACCATACGCTGTATATTGCACCTACACACACAACACACACACAGTCATGATCGGCTACAAACACACAACATCTAGTGAACAGATTATTTACAGGAAAACTCCTCCATACTTGTTTTAGCAGAAGTCCATTGTTGCTGAAAACAGCTAGTGGAGTCCCAGTGTTGTCACATGCAATGTAAAACTCATCTCCACTGCTGATTTCCATGGCAAAGACATGACCCTGTGCACACAAACAAACACACGTTTTCACTGGATGGATTTAAGGTGGCTTGAAATGATTTTTCATCATTGATGAGTAAATCTTATAAAGGAGTCACCAGTGGTGGACAGTACTAATCTAAAAATTAGCTCCGCAATTTCTAATGCGCTTATATAAAAATTTAGGTCCGCAACCTCAAAAGCGCTTATACCATAGAAAAARGAGTGGAAGCTAATTATGCGCAAGTTCAAATTGACACTTAGTAGCTGGCAATAATTCATGTACAATATARGTACAACACTGCCAACTAGTGGTGTATGAACTTTTTTACAACTTAATCCTACAACCGCCGATTGCTGGGGATGTGATTTCCTGAAACAGACCTTTGGCTCCTGGTGTAAAAATTAAAAYGTTGTTGAGGATTGCTAGTTCGGCTGCTTCTTTGTCTTTTTCTTTTGTTTGTTGTAGATTTTTCATTAAAGAAGCATCAATAAATTAATTTTAAAACTGTTTATTGGAAAACTGAAGCGATGCATTCTGGGTACATGACAGCTTTGATTTGTGATGGGAAACGAAAGCACAGAATGCAGGAAACTATCTTCCCTTCAAAATAAGAGCTTGGATTTTAAAGTTTTCCATGTAGTTGCTSCAGTTGACCACTAGATGTCAGACTTCATCAGCATAACATCTTTAAATCATTTCTGAATCTCTAACACCGTTTCTTCGACCAATTACGTCAAGTATTGAGCTCCAGTGTTAAAACTTTATTTTTTAAAAGGAGCTCTGATTGTAAAGTAGAATAAATCAATACATATAAAATTTTAGTATGGATTACAAACGTTAACTGTTTTTGCTATTGCCTTCCTGCTACGTAAGCAGACACAAAGCATTGTGGGAAAAGAGAACCGTGACCCAAAGCAACAGTCAGCAGGATGTATACCTTCACAATAAGTGTGTTTATCTGGGAGGGGTGTTGTTGGATAGATCACATGTTGTGATTCATTGACAGTCATACCTTCTGCTGTTCAAGATAATGATGACTGGTAGATGATTAGTTATTAGTGATACTGCATTTTAATTTTAGAAAGCGCAAATCTGCTTATGAATTATAAAAATTAGTAAAACGGCTAAAGCACAAACAAAATATTTAGGTCCGCAATTAGCGGATTTGCGCTTTAGCGGGCTGGTGCCCACCACTGGCAGTCACTATGGAACACAAGGCAGTGGATCTGTTACGCTGGTCCCAGGTCCGTTTAAATGATGAGGGCTGAGTCAGAAAGGCTATCTGGCATAAAACACTTTTGCCAAAACAAACGTGTGTTTGTTTTTATTTAGTCTACTTGTTCTGTTCTGAGCCTGATGTTTCCTGAGGTTTCTTCCTGTTAAAACGAAGTTGTTCTTTTCCATTTTTTGCCTAAAAGGGAAACTACCTCAAAGTGAAGATTTGSCACAATCTGAGATTCCAACGTTTTCATTAGTTATCCCTCTTCTGTTCTGTGATGTGTTTTTTTTACATTTCCTTGCTGACTCAGCAGTATTTATTTTCATTGTCCTGACAGAAGGTGGACCTCTGTGCCAATCTCAAATTTCCAGAAGATTCAAGCAGGTCTGACTTAAAGAAAGTCTATATTTTGTTCCATCCATCTTTCCAGGTAATTGCCTAAAACAGTCATCATCCCCAAAGCATGATGCTGCCACCACCATGCGTCTCTGTAGTGATGGTGTTCTCAGCAGGTCTGAACCAGACATGGGTTTGTCCATGATGGTCTAAATGTTTAGTTTTATCTGACTATAAGACCTTCGTTTCAATATCTGTGTAGAAATTTCAGAACAAARTGACTTSTTGATACGTGRCAGGAAGTCTAGATGCCTCCACAGATGTTTAAGAGCTAASCTGATTTTCAACAGATACTGGTCACATTGTATCACATGTAGACAATCACTTGCACAAAAACATTTCTTCTAAGTAAAGCAAAATGACTATGGCATTTTTATTTGCTGCCCTTTTTGTATTTTTATGTTTTTATTTGTAAGTTTACTGACACCAAACACAACAGCAAATGTCCTGACATACTCAGAGTTGTGCATTACCTGCAAGTCGTAGTAGAAGGATGTGATCTCAGAGCTGGAGTGGTTGTAGACATGAGTGATCCTTGTTGGGTAGTTTAAATCTGCATAAAAGAACTGCAAGTGTTGGCCCAAACTGTTTTTCGATGCCACCCGCCGACCTAAGCCATCATAACGGTACTGGATGGTCCAACTGGCTGCTTTGCTGTAAACACGGATCAACAGACCTGAAAATAAAAAGGATATGCAGCAATAATAAAGATGAGAATCTAATAGTTAAATGTTACAATGTGGAAAAATAAACTTGTAGGCTGAAACATTTCAACTGAATTGTAACAGATTATCAGTCATCTAAGGCAGTGGTTCCCAAACTTTTTAATCTTCTGACCCACAAAATATTCATGGCAAAAACTTGTGATCCCAAATATTACTGGTCTGAGTACACGAACTTTGTTAATAACCCTAAAACACAGGCTTTTTGACAATCTAAACAGCTTGTACACAAATATAAATACTTATTTATACTTATTTTGTGTTTTTGTAATAATTATAGGGAAAATTTTACATAAGCTTTTATTTTATTACCCTTTAAATTGATTTTAGGAGATTATCCAAGGTSCTTCATGACCCGTAATTGGGTCCCAAGCCCAACTTTGGGAACCAAAGTGCAGTGGTTCCCAAACTTTTCAGCATTTGACCCACAACATAACAGTAGCAGAGACCTGTAGTAATAGTAACAATATTTTTTATACTACATTTATCCATTTTAAATATACTAACCTCACTCCTTTGTAACAACTAAGGCAAAAATGTAATTAATTCAGGAAAATCTATTCAAGACCCCACCTTGATGTTTCGGGACCCCACTTTGGGTCCCGACACCAACTTTGGGAAACASTGGTCTAAGGTATCATTTACAGCAGGAGTGTCAAACTCTGTTTCCCTGAGGATCACATGGGCAATATGGCTGCCCTCTTTTCTTAACTTCAACAGTTCTTGTTTAACTTTGACTAAACCTGAAGCATTGAGTTTCTCGTCTCAATGCTATGGCTGAGGACCACTAACAAACAATTGCTAAGCTCTATGTCGTATTTAGTACACAGAAACAGTGTTTAAACACACACTAAAGTGGCTGTCAAAAATGCAGCAAAATYGAGATTTTACACGGCTAATTTTGCRAGTTGCCAACTAATTTTGAGCCATGTGCYCCTCCAWKTAGTGGTGGGATGCTATCATTTTATGGGGAAAATAATTGGCATGCATTTTGGGCATTTCAGGCTCCAACAACCTCCTCCAGGTCCCAATCTGCTCCCGCCTCCTCCCTTGGGTCCCCATCTGCTCCCACAACTCCCTTAGGCCATGTTGGATGGTCTCCCGGCTGTCCACATGAACTCCTGCTCAGTGTTGGAGGGTCTCCCAGCRGTCCTCAGGGACTTTCTGTGCATTTTGTCTTTGAGTATTTCCTGTGGTTTGTTTTTTCTTTGAYTCCRGTGTCTCMCTTRTTTGATGGCTGGAGCCGTCGTTGAGTGAGAGGTACTGTCATGTTCTGACCTCAYYGTCCCCCAGGACGAGKTGGAAAGCGTCAATGGGGAAAGGGTWTTTTGGGTTTCTCTCCTGGACCTGTTGTCTCCACGACCCAACTATGGATCAGCAGCAGGAGATGGAGAATAGAGAATAAGAGGGTGTGTCCAAACCTTTGACTGGTCGTGTAGAAGCTCAAAGATTTTGACACCAGCAAACCCACAGAATGGATGGTGGTCAGGGACAAACACTTCAGCAGTAATAATGTCATGCTTTGTGTTTATGTTTATCTTAATTTTTCRAGTGTTTCTGTGTTTCCCTGCCTCTGTGTTTCCTCCCAGYCACACCTGATCCTCATTATTCCTCCTCYGGTGTTTCCAARCAGTTCCTTGRTTACTCARCTGTATAMTCTGTKTCTTGRCTTCACCTCCCTGTTGGTTCATTGTGCTGCTTACCCTGCCAGTGTGGTGTCTCCATGTGTTCTTTGAGAAGTATTGTGTGTACTTTGAAGCCTCAACAGTTTTTTTCTTTTAAATAAAACCTTTTTCTTGCACTCTGGTTTTGCCTGTGCTCCTGGACGATCTCTGCCTGAAACCTTACAGATATGTTTTTATGAAAAAAGAAAAGAAGTCTGGCTGTCTTAACTTTAAGGATAAAACACAAATGTTATCAAATTGTTAGTTATTATAATATAAACTTAAACACTTTTCATGAAGAAACAAGAATTTAAGAAAGGACATGAAACTTAGCCCTGCGGGCGGCAGTGGCAGAGTGATTAGGGGAGTCGTCTGGAACCGGAAGGTCGCCGGTTCGATCCCCTGTCCGGCTGTCTCAGTTGTTGTGTCCTTGGGCAAGACACTTCACCCCTAATGCCTCTGATGTGTCCCATCAGTGTATGAATGTGATTGGCACTGATTAGTCTCCATAGATGATTGTGCATGTTAGCTCTGTAGAGACCTAATAGAGTGCTGTGTGAATGGGTAAATGAGGACACAGATTGTAGTGTGAAGAGCTTTGAGTGTCCTGGTTGGGTAGAAAAGGTACTATACAAGTACAGTCCATATACCATTTACAATTTGTTATACTCAACATAATAATCTGCACGCTACCTTTGGAATTATATTCAAAAATCTCAGCTCCTCTCTGTCTCAAAACCCCATCGTCATCCAGCCTGTACTGAACATCCCCCAGACGAGTGATTCTGTCCCTCAGATCATAGCGTAGCGGGGTCAACCGACCACTGTTTCCTGGGTTCAGCAAGTGCAGGTTTCCATTCAGGTCATAATTATACCTGGAAATGCCAGAAAACATCATATTAGCATCAAACATCACAGAAAAACCCATTGTCTGTTTTTCAGTTGAATGAAAGCTTTCACCTCCACATGAGCTTCTCATTGAGGGAGACCGTCTGCAGCTGTCCGTCAACATCATACTCATAAACATATCTGGTCGTGTTGGCAAATGGTCCGATCTTAATCTCACGCCTGGTGACCCGACCCATGTTGTCGTACTGGATAGTGATCCAGTACATCAGGGACCTGAAGATCTCATATTGGATCTCCTTGATGCGTCCATGTTGGTCAAAGTGTTTGGTGTAGGTCATCACAGCTGTGGATATGATCTGACACACGCACACATAAAACAATCATGTACTTTATCTGTTGTAAAGAAACTAATACTGAGATAAGTTTATTCTGTGTATAACATCTATTATTTAACAGGATTTTGTCACATCGATGATTTAACTGTATCTTTTTCACCAGGAGTCTTCAAACAGAACTGGGAGGTTCACTCTGAGGTAGCCTTTCACTGGGCTGTGACTGGTGGAGACAAGCTGGTGACTCTTAATTGTGACAAATTTAAAAGAATAAAAGCTAATTTTCAATCGCAGTCTCACTGAATTCTGAGTCTTTGCAACCAAGTGATCAGCGGTTGTGGTTAGTGTTCAGGGTCAACTACCAACCCAACAAATTTCAGCTTTGTATGTCTTAAAACTGTTGAGCAATCTGGGTGCCATGTTGAATTACACAGAGCACCTTGTTTGTTTTGTAAGTCCAGAGGCTATTCTGCCCAGTAACAGCCTCAGCCAATCAGTGACTTTACAGCCCTGTCCATCWGCTGATTCCACCATACATTCACTCAGGCTGCACCCAACACTGACAGGCTGTGACTGATCTCTCTCTGTCTAGATACAGACAGAGGCACAGACAAAACCACCAGCATTCAGATCTGGCCCAAATCTGTTTACATGTTGCCAGATCTGCATAACAGTTAGCAGAGGGTTTACACAAATGTGCCAGCTCCGGGCTGGGCTGGGATCATGAGTCTGCCTGACACCGGCTGCAGATCTGGTCCAGGGCTGAACCAAATAAGCCTAAAAATGAAATAATAATTCTGTATTTGTGGCACATCTGGCCCAAATGCAGTATTTTCATAGCACCTGTGGGCCACCTCTGAGCTAGGGTGTATCTCACATTCGCTGGGTTAAATGCACAGAACAACATTTGTCATACATAACGATAATACACACATTATACTGTATATCAGAACAAGATTTGAACATAAAATTGTTAAATAATGAGGATGTTTTGGTTGTGTTCTTACTTGATTGATGTCATAATAGATAACTCCGAACTTTCCAAACTGTTCCACTTTCCCAGAGATATCATCAAACTGATAGAGATCGATAGGCAGCGGCGTCTCGTTGATCACAGCCTGCATGCTGGTCACCCTGAAGCTGTTGTCGTACGTGTAGTCAAAACGTGCATTCACCATCCCGTCTTCGCTAAAGCGGAAAATCTGCTGATCAACCAGCGGGCCGATTTGACGGTATCGAATGGAGCAGATGAAGCCTTCACTTTGCAAATTAACTGTCTTCAGTACGCCAGCAGTCTTATCGTAGGTAAAACTGACCCGTGTCGAGTCATAAAGGATCTCTGCCAGCTTGTTCTGGTAGGAAAAACAACACCACAATAATAACTGGATTCATCAAATAATGAGCTTGTTTTATTCAAACAAAAGTTTCACTGATGTGATTCATTTCCCATCCAAGTCATCTCCACTTTGGCATGGTTCTCCTCCTGCATACTTTGTGCTAGAGCTGCCATTGTAATTTATATCTGTAAAGCTCCTGTGCCAAATGATGGCTATGCCTTTTGGTGCCTGTACAACTTATAGTTTATGAAATATTAATGTTTAATAAATTATAATGGCAGTCATTGGAGCCTTGTATTGGTCCAATACTGCCCCTGCTGTATCTACTCAGTACTGAACCATAGTTCAATAATCTTTAATTTCAATATTTCAGTGGCTACAATACTAATATGATAGTATTTTGATGTTTTACTATAATATTGTCTTAATATTGCTCTATTGTTGTAATATTATGCATTTTAGTGTCAACAATTGCATTGGCAATGTGGCCTCTTTCTGCACACATGCAAACCAACCCCTGGCAGTGTCCTCTGCCACAGCTCCAATGGTCTAATGGTTAACTCTATGGGCTTTCATGTGGGAGATCAGGGTTCAAAACCCAGCTACAGCAACTTTAACAAAAAATCTCTACAAACTTCATATTGTTGCACAATTACTCTTGTTACAAACACCTGCTGACTTGACAAGCACAAGCTGGTAAAAAACACATTTGAACTTGGTCGCATTTCATTCTGAAAGTCCAATGCTGCAGGCAAAGCCATGCTGCAATGACATGCTACATGGTAATGCACACTTGTTTTTACACCGTAAAAACCCATGTCTAGTTAATAATTAGTTTATTTAAGACACAAAGCCTCATCAGAGTTTATCTTCTGATTCAAAACTCAGAAAACAGAAAAAACTAAATATGTTTTTCAATAGAAATATGTGAACATGAACTTTAGAATAACTTTGCTGAAACTTGKTAAAAAGCTGAAACTGAAATGCTAAAGCTTAAAAAGCAGATCAGTAGCTAAAAGCTAAATTGAGCAAAACACTAAAGAAAAGCCAAAAAAATGCAAGATAGAAGCTAAAAGTAAGAATAAAACCMAGTTAAAAATATTTAGACACTAACTATAAACTACATGTAGCTAAATGCTAGCTAAAAGCATATCTAAATGATTAAAAATGCTAGCCAAAATTATCCTATGTAAGAACTAAAAGAAGTGAAAGACTAGCTAAAAAAATAAAAGTACCAAAAGAGTAGCTAAAACCTTAAAGTAGAAAAATGATTAACAGCTAAAACATGGCTAATTTATAACTAAAAGTTGATAAAAACGAGCTAGTCTGCAGAAGTTAAAGTATTTTTTATGGGAAAATAATATTGGTTAAAAAGTTAAATATTTTAACTAGAACTGCCAATATAACAATGTTACATAAATAAAAACTATTTACATAAATATCTACTGGGAATTTTAAGAAAAAAACTTTCAAACATACAAATTCATTCTTATTTGCATAAATACCTTTGTAGCAAAATCAAGTACCTGTTTGCGGTATTTGTACAGTATTCGTCGGCCGGTACCGAGGTGGGCGACTCTGAGGAGCTGAAGATGAGAAAAGTGTGAATGAGAAAAAGTTGAAAACATGTTGTCACTACACATTAGTCATGTTTATGTTTGTTTTTCTTTCAGCTGCTCCTTTCTGCAGGTGTCAACACCACAACTGTAAATTTATCATTAAACATTTAATGATTGTTTGATGCTGGATTTCCTTCCTGATGCCACTGGGCTCAAACCTGCGATAGAAAGGATTGTGTGGAAACCGAACGTATGGCCAAAAGGCGAAAATGGCGTACGCCAAAAAATATTCAGGTGTATAAAACCATACAAGCACATGTTTCTGCACTCCTTTCCTTTACACATCCCAACAAAGGTGGAACTGAGCACATCTGAAACTCCTCCCGCCTCCATTTAAATATGTAAAATACTGTAAATGTGGCTCATTTTATTTTATTTGCCTGCCCATCAACAATCACCAGCACAATGTAGAAAAACATTCAGAATAAAAGGCCAACTTTTCCATGAAGGACTGCATCTCACCTGCCACCTTTCATCTCACAGGTTTAGACTAAGGTTATTTTAAGTTAAAAATGACAGGATTATAGCCATATTGGTCAAATTAAAGAATCCCACACAATATGGTAGTGCTTACAGCAGGGCTTCTTAACCTTTATGACCTCGGGCTCTAATTTGTTGAACATAAAGTGACACGAGTTCCAGTCAGACATTACCAATGTATGGATCAAAATTATAATTATTCTAAATCTTGGTTTAATTTGTATTGTATTTACATCATAAGTAAATTAAATACACTTACAGTTTAAAAGTAAAACTCCTGTCAAACAATCACAAGACATGATTATGACAAATATTTTTA
>NW_013952781.1:466805-468486 GCF_001266775.1 Austrofundulus limnaeus
CACTTGTCCTGTCAGACAGTGGACTTGTGTCCATACTTGTCCTGTCAACTTGTCCTGTCAGACAGTGGACTTGTGTCCACACTTGTCCTGTCAGACAGTGGACTTGTGTCCATACTTGTCCTGTCAGACAGTGGACTTGTGTCCACACTTCTCAGTGCTGCATTTTATACAGTTGATCATAATATTCTATTACAGAGGCTTGAACATATTAGGATCACCAGGACAGCTCTAAAAGTATTATTTTATCTGATAGATTCCAGTTTGGATGGCAATATAAAGCTACGTATTCGCCAACAGATGTTTAATATGTAATTTCAGATAATATCACTGATTTTATAACATTCAGAGACAAAAAACAAGAGTAAGTWTTTGTAATGTTGGGGGGACCCAGTGGCGGGGGGTCTTGGGGTCCTTCCCCAGAAAATTTTTAAAGAAGTAAATGTCATTTCCTGCATTCTGGAGTATTTTAAAAGGTTGTTAGATTTTTACCTACACAGGAAAACACTTAATGTGAGTTTTCTATAGGTAAAATGAAATAAATTTATTTGTTAAAGAAGAGAAACACTGGATGAACTAATGTTTTATGGTAAATGTGGGGTTTAAATTAATTAAAATTTAAATCTGATGGGGACAGTTCCCCTTAAAAATGATTGTCATTTTATTTAAAAATGTCAAAATACATATTTTATAGACATTTACAAAGAACAAGTTTTTTAAATTTTAAAGCCATCACCTCTTCTATGTATGTTAAAATTTTTATTTGTTTGTTGATGTTTACTTTGTGAATAAAACCTGTGATTATAAAACCCCAAAACTGGAAATAAAGACTAAAACAAGCATAATTACAAACTACATCTACTATCGTGTTATCCCAAATTATTAAGTTTGACTGAAACAGATTGGACTTGCGACCTGTCCAGGGTGTACCCTGCCCCTCGCACTGTGACTGCTGGAAATGGGCACCAGTGACCCACGCGACCCTGAAAAGGAAGAAGCGTGTACAGAAAATGGATGGATGGATGGACTGAAACAGATTTGAATCTGGATCTGAGTGAAACTGGTTCTTCTTTGTGCCCTGAGATGATATTTGTTGTTAAGTAGAGATACAAACATAAAGTGAACATAAAAGCACCTTGTCCAGATAAGTGTAGCTCCATATCTTTCCATCAGCAAAGACTCTGGAGATGATTCTTCCCTGGCTGTCGTACTCCCACCTCTCTGTTGTCGGACCCCTCTGGAGGCCTGTCACCTGACCCGTGCTGGATACACACAGCAAAGAACTGCTGAACACTTGACACTGAATACACACCATACCTGATATAATCTGTTATTTTAAACTCACTCTATTAACAGCCTTATACATAATGTTCATCTTTAACTAAACCTACAGGCGTTACAGCACCTCTGGCTTGTGTTACACTTTGTTGTAGTGGGCTTAAATATTTAGATAGCAAGTTAAATATTTAGGTTGCAACTTATTTAGTTAGCAAGTAAAATATTTAGCTTGCAAGTTAAATATTTAGCTAGCCACCTAAATATTTAACTTAAATATTTAGGTTGCAAGTTAAATATTTAGCTAGCAAGTTAAATATTTAGGTTGCAACTTAAATATTTAGCTAGCAAGTTAAATATTTAGGTTGCAACTTAAATATTTAGCTAGCAAGTTTAATATTTAGCTAGC
>NW_013952781.1:470046-471955 GCF_001266775.1 Austrofundulus limnaeus
GTGTATATACTCAAAATATAATAATTTTAAAGTAACAAAAAAAACTTTACTATGTCCTATCTGACAACCCTGCCTGGTACATTACTGCAGTGGTTCCATGTAAACAGGTGATTTTGTTTGTGTATTTGTCCCAGTAAACATGAGCATTTTCAGATACTGGTCTTGTGTAAACAGGGTCTAAGACAGGAGAGCTAAACTGATAACATCAATAATTTGTGTTGACTATGGTTGGTTAGCTGTGGCGGCCATCTTGAACTGGGTTGATACAAAGTTTACAGAGTTTCAGATGTGCAATCAGTGATTAACTCTGAGAGTTTCATTAAAATCAATCTTCTGCTTCTTGAGATGTTTTGCTAACAGACTGTTGTTGTTAACACTCTTACTGCCAGTGTGTAGAGCAGTTTGTGTTGTGAATCCCTGCTCTCATCCAGAGGAGTGACTTCAGCCTTTTAGCTTTAGTNTACCATTACATGGAGGCAACACCTCTTCAGGCTGTGTGGGGTCACTTCAGCTCAGTAGGAGGTCCTGAGGATTAGCACATATTGCTGTGTAGACCACTAATCATTTTCATGTCCAAGGGGTCCAGATCACCTCAGGTGGTTTAAATGAAAAAATTTGGTGCTGTCAGATTCCAGTCATTTAGCTACAGACAGAATACAGCAACAAATATGATCAGAGTCTAACAGATCCTTCGAGTTATTGCAGAAGATTGTACATTATGTTGTTTTCAAGGTTTTACCAAAGCAGCTGCAGCTCCAGCCCTCCTCAACACAAAATTATTTCAGTCTAAAACTCTGGAAAGAAAAGTGACAGGCTTTCCTCCAAGCACTGCCAGGCCCTTTCTTTAAAAACCAGACCCATGTCAGGACATACCTGCAAGTATGTGTGGTTCTGTCTGGTAGTGTGTGTCCATCCCACTGGCATAGACCACCCTCATTGAATGGTCATTGCCCACTTGGTAGCTGTTTCGAAGCTGATCTGTTCGACACACAAATGGGAAAAAAAGGAGTTATTACTGAGACATCCCTGAACAAAAGCTAAAGACTTATTATTTCCATCCAGTATTAAGAACAGCCAGACAGGAAACTGAAAAGAGCAGAAAAGAAAATCGAGATTAAGACAAAGAAAACTTTCTGAAAACAGTTATAATCTGCTAATAGAGCAGACAATTTAAACTTTTATCTCTCTGTTACCCAGGGGCGGAGCCAGTGGGTGGCCATTGGTGGACATGGCCACCAATGGCCACCCCCCGGCTCCACCCCTGCTGTTACCCACCTTCCTCTTCACATTTCTACAGGTTATTTTCAGTAAGTCACACACAGGCTTTTCTTTTCATTTTTACTTCTGATCTACGGTCAAACAGCCTTGTTTCACTCAGAGTGTAATGATTTAAATATATAAAGTTTCACAAATGTAACACTTTGTGTTAAAACAAGTCTTTTTTGGTTCTATTAGACATTTGTCTAATTCATTAGGAAGATATTGTAATGCTGTCAGCTCCTGCCAGCAGGTTACTTTTGTAAAATTCCTTTAGTAATTTAGCAAGAAATTGATCTAAAATGACAGTTAAATTGAGTTAGTTGAACTTATTAATAATTATGTAAGTCATCATGTGTGTATATGTGTATGTACTGTACTTATATGTACATACTTTTTCAGCTGCCTGTACTGCCTTTGTGTTTATATTTTAGTAGTTATATCTGAGTGCTGTTTTGATTGTAAATGTGTTTTATTGCAGAGTGCATACAGCCGTCTGGGACAGCAAGTGCCCATTTCTGTATGAGTTACTGTTTGAGGAGATGAATTTTTTTTTGTTTTATTTGGTTTATTATAGTTTGAAATTAATATTGTTTTTTGTAAATAGGAGCAGATAAGATTTTTTACTTTTTCTGCTGCCTTTCATTTAATT
>NW_013952781.1:478960-480817 GCF_001266775.1 Austrofundulus limnaeus
GGTTTCAGTGCACCGGAGGAAGATGAATGAGATGTTTTGTTGGACCAAAATAAGGTCAGTTAAATGAATCGTATTCCTCCGAACTTTAATTCCTAAAGGTTTGCTTTTTATGTTTTGATGTTGAATTCACTTTTTTGATGACAAATTTGGGTGTACTGTTTTTTTATGTTGGGGGTGCGGCTTATAGTCCGGTGCGGCTTATATGTTAATGTTGGCGGATGTTTTTTTTTTTTAAATGGCGGGTGCGGCTTATAGTCCGGTGCGGCTTATATGTTAATGTTTGTGGATTTTTTTTAAAAATGGCGGGTGCGGCTTATAGTCCGAAAAATACGGTATTCTTCTGTAATAAATAGAGTCGTTGTTTGGAAATGATCTAAACATTAATCAGACCTTCAGCTCAGACATTCTCAAAAACTAGGTTAGGTCAGAAACTAATTAGCAAATAGTAACAAACTGTATGATGATTTGGCTCTGTTGTTTTTATGCATTGACAACACATAAATCAACAAAAAACCCAAACAAACAGAAGATCAGTGGAAAAGCAAGAGCTAATGTCTAATTAAATATCTCAAGTGCTGCTATTCTTTATGTAGTCATGTCAGAAACCTACCCTGCACCAAAGTGTAGAAGGACTCTATAGATGACAGGTTTGTAGTGATGGAAACATCCTCATCCCTCCCTGATGTCTCTATGTCGACTGTAACAGCTCCAGATGACATGTCTCCATGCAGGTTGGTGACCACTCCAGTGGGGAAGGTCACGTTTGTCAGACGGCCCTCACTGTCGTAGCTACAGGGACAACACCAGCACAGCAGGTGGACAAATGGACTGTTAGGAACCAGTGCTGTAATGAGTTCACTTCAAATAATGCACAACACTCATATCTGTGTCAGATTTTGTTGCAAAAAAAATTTGTTTCCTTTAGTTTTTAATTAGTGTTTTTGACTTTTAGCTAAATTAAAAATATACTTATTTTAATTTTTTAGCTAGTGTTTTTCTTCTCTCAGCTGTTTTCTGTCTCTTTTCACTGAAGCGTTTCATTGCAATCGTCAGTGAATGTTTCAGAGCTCAGCATTCATCCTTTCACAGATAATTCTCTGGTTGGAGTCATGAAACCCACGCTACCTCCTTGTCTCAAAATGAAACGACTGAATGAATTCACATGAAACAGAATTCTCCTCACTCATAAAACGTAGTCCAGCCAATCTGCAGGCTTTTTGTTGCCAGTAATCCACTGTTTCCATGGTAGGTAAATAAAACCAGCTCCTGGCCCTGAGCTGTCAGAGACTTTAGACCTCCGTTAGTCCCTATGGTCAGCCAAATGACCTATAATCACAAAACAAACAGATTAGAAGTTTATATTCACACTCCAGAAGTCTGCATTGTTCTATAAGTGACAGAAAGCCTGTGTTTGTCACCTGATTATCAGGAGCGACCACACGGACAGGCATCCTGTTGGTGTCTCTACGAATGCGCAGCGTGTTCCCGCTGCTGTCTGTCACAGCCGTTACATCCTCCTCATTGCTAGGGATGAAAACATTTTAAAATACTAAAGAAAAACTGAGCTATGACTACAATGTGAAGCAGAAAAAACACACACAAATACAGCGGGTAAAATAAGTATTGAACACGTCACCATTTTTCTCAGTAAATATATTACTAGAGGTACTAATGACATAAAATTTTCACCAGATGTCGGTAACAACCCAAGTGATCCATACATACAAAGAAATCAAACCATAAATGTCCAGAAATGAAGTTATTTGTAATAATGTGGAATTGCACAGGGAAAAAGTATTGAACGCATGAAGAGAAATTTATCTAATACTTTGTACAAAAGCCTTTTTTGTCAATGAC
>NW_013952781.1:481569-485110 GCF_001266775.1 Austrofundulus limnaeus
ACATCAAATAGCCATCTTCCAACCTGTTCTGCCGCTAGAAATAAGTTACTTTTTCCTCTCTCTCCTTTCCTCCTGCTTCGCAGCAGGCGCTTTCACGTCTGCAGCTGAACCACCCCCGCCCACCTATTTGGGTGAAAATCCTCCACCTCAGAGATGTAACTATCTGCGATACTGTGGTCACTTTCCATGTAGCATCAATTATGCTAATGCTAGCTGCCTGTCACGTTCTCTCGTCCTGGCCACACCTCCGCTCTCTAACCCCCCCTTCCCCTACCCACACCACACCCCACTCCCCTAACCACTTTGATGCATTTTTCAAATTTCGCCTTGGGGCGGAGTTATCTTTTCACAGGGGGGTAAGATACACTTTAAATGTGGTGTAAAAGTAAAGTTGACTTGACTTGACTTGGCTGCCCTCTTTGACCCTACAGGATCCAGGCAGAATGCCTCCTATCTTGGGCCTGGTTTAAATTCTGTTGAAGGTTTCTTTTTATTAAAACAAAATTGTTCACTGTCCACTGTTGCCAGCGTGAAGATCTGACACTATTTGATGGGTTCCTTTGAGAAATTTAACTCATTTCTTATGTACTGGTCTGTCTTAATAAAGGAAGTGTATCACCTATCACTGGATTAGAATTAGATTTAGGCTTTGGACTTGTTTTATTTTCAGTGCCTGATAAGACTTGTGTTGTGTATAAAGAAACTTCATGGATGGAATGAATAATGACACATACCAGTGTGTGGTAGGTTGCGTCGAACAGCTCGGATCCGAATGTTTCCCAGATCAGCCACGTACAGTGTCCCATCAGGAGACACCACCAAAGACGAAGGACAGTTRAGCCTGGCATCTTTAGCATAGCCATCACCCGTTTGATAGCAGTCACAGTTAGCATCGTTCTGCAGGACAGCACACAGTGAAGAACAGAGTGGATCAGGAAGTAAATACTGCTGTACCTGTTTTCTAACTGCTCCCACACACCTGATTCAATYACTGAATCAACCCTCGTCAAGCTTTGAAGAAGCCTATTAATCAACRACTGAGGTGTGTTCAAGCAGAGAAATTATTAAAATTAAACCATACAGGACAGCAGTCCTCCTGCACCAGAACTGGACAGTCCTGATCCATCTGGTTGAGTTTTTATGAGCAGAACAGATCAGGTTAAAGGTAGCACTGGATAAATGGAGGCGCAGTACCTTGCAGTCACAGTCAGATGTTGCACCAGCTAGATGGGTAATTTCTCCATCAGTTGATACCTGGTGATAACAAAAGTGAAAACAGTGAAAAACAAATAAAAAAGGAACAAAACCCTGACACTTGAATAGCTTACAGTACTTTTTTTCTAATCAACTTGAAGAAATTTATTAGTTAGATACTGATTTAGAGCACCACACCATTTGTCTTAGTTTCCTTTTTAAGGCTTGACTTTTAAAATCTATTGTTGGACTATTGTAATGTCCTGATTAAAATAGTTTTAGGTACATGCCCAAAACATCATGACAACACATAGAAGTACTGTTATAAATCCATTGTATTTTCTGTACGAGTTGCCTGCGATTCAGCCGTATGCCTGTAGTGGGCGCACCAGGCACTGAAGACGCTTGTATTTAAAAGACTGGAACTTCTGGTTTCAAGCAGCGCTGCTCAGATTGCTCCAGTGTCAGCAATAAAAGCTCTGAAAACCAGATCTGGGGTTGTTTGGTTTCCATTCGCTTCACATTTCAATCGATTCAATATTTATGTGGTTGCGTCTCGACGTTAGTTAACATTTTCTTACAAACTAATAATCTTATTTCTTTCGCATTAAACAGATATATAGGCATGGGTTGGCTTCGAAATACTAAAACAAAATGCAATTTGTACAAACAAAATTTGGAGTGTATTACATGAAAAATATTGTTTTTATTTAAAAACAGGAATTAAACCTTCTTGACTCTGCTAGCTTGTTCCAAACATCTGTTTTAAAATGGCGCTACCACACAAAATAAAGTATCGTTCATTTATTCA
The DNA here is from genome assembly GCF_001266775.1 of Austrofundulus limnaeus. NCBI lineage: Eukaryota > Metazoa > Chordata > Actinopteri > Cyprinodontiformes > Rivulidae > Austrofundulus > Austrofundulus limnaeus. The sequence continues at coordinate 483,575 of NW_013952781.1, forward strand.
GTCTAGAGACTCCCTCATTCACTGCTATTTGCCCACTATCACAGCCAGTCAGATACCAGCTTTACCAGCACACCTGGTCAGCTAGAATCAGATCCCTCTGGTTACTACAGTTGTTATGTCAAGCAGGTGTGTAGATGTAGAGATAAATATTCCTTAAAAATCCAGCAAATTACTTGTCGGATGCGATGAATTTTCTTCTCGTCTGTCTCTGCGATGTACAGGACACCACTGAAGGACAAGGCGATGGCTGAGGCACCCTCCAGCATGGTTTGCACTGCTCTCCTACTCAGGGTGTACTCGATGCCAGGTACCTGGCAGTGCATGGGCCGCCCTGCCACAATACGAACCTGAACACACAAACATCAAACAGAGTTGAGACTAAAACAGTAACTTCTTGAGCTTATAGTTTTGGAAAAGATTAAAAAGTACTGTCCACATTCTGTACCTGTCCATTTTCAGTAATCTGTAGCACCACGTTGTTGTCCAGGACATAAATGGAGTTATCCATGGGATTGATGGCTAGATCTGTGGGCCACTCCAATCGAACCTATATGGATAAATCATCCGTTTTAAAAAAGAACCYAGGTATGATTCATTTCTGTCACCACTGTTAATCTGTCCCAGGCATTAAAGTGTTCTGATGTATTCTGAGGTGTGTAACCTGAACTCAAAGCACTTATTGCAAATCTACTAAACCAAGAGGCTCAAATTATTGTTTGTTCATATTGATATCTGCTCTCAAATCAGTGTTACCGCACGCTCAAGCTGGTGGCACAAATATAATGCCATACGCGAGCAGATCAGGTGACTGGTGTGCAGAAAAGAAGGTGTTCGGCCCACCGGGGAAATTCCCGGTAGACTATGCCAGTCCACCCCTGGAGCAGCAAACATTWAATGTAGTGGTGCTAGTTGTGAAGGCTGGTCGTTACAAAAACATCAAGCTCTGAGGGGAGAGAGGCAAGACAAGAGCCGAGGCTCCAGCACAGCGTGGACAGTTCAGAAACTATGTGAGATGAGGGAAAAATATCTTTATAAACATCTTAAATCATGTTTTAGACTGCCTATTGCTACCGGATCTATTATGACAAAAAGTGCATCAGTGATAGCTCTGAATGATAGTTTGAGCAGACAGCGGCTCTCCCTTCTTCCTGGTACTGCATACCAGTACTGAGCCTTTTAGTGGTACACAGTACCAGACCAGATCGACTGTAGAAGTGTTGTCAACAAAAGGATGCAGGATGCTGACAGACGTGGCAGCAAAGCTTACAGTCAACAGAAACACTTAGATATTGTGATTGRTGATCTGAGGAGTGGAGGCAGAGAACTGAATATATTTATTAGGGGTGCAACAATACGTGTACCCGTATCGAAATGTTTTGAACAGTGCTTTAGGTTAAACACACACTTGTATGGAACAATACAGATTTTTAAAATTTAATTTATCAACATGTCTTCTGAAGAAAAAACTGTGTGCATGTATTTTTCCTCACCCAGGAGACATTTCAATATAACAAATCAACTCACTTTTTTAAACAA
>NW_013952781.1:486505-490390 GCF_001266775.1 Austrofundulus limnaeus
GAATATATATTCAATACACACGTGTATCGAACAATACCGATTTTTTACATTTATTTTATAAACTTGTCTTCTGAATATGCTCTGTGTTAAAGGATCGGTGGATCTGTGTTCGACTACTCCACCTACGCTGTATTTTCGAGCACAGATCTACAGAGAAACTTGCTGTTCAGCAACATTTAATTTACAGTACAAACTATTTTGAGGTTAAACAAATGTTCATAATTAATTTAAATAAATTACAAGTTAAAAGGGGCATGGACATTTCTCTTTTTTGTATCGAAAAAATATCGAACTGTGAGACTGAAGTATCGAACCGAACTGAACCGTGAATTTTCTGTATCGTTGCATCGGGGCTGATGAGAAAATGGAAGCAGCTGGGCTGATTGTATGACAGGGAGCAGACTGAGGGAGGAAATGAGAAATGGCAAAGGAGACCCTGTCAAACAAACAAGGGAAGTAAAATACAAAGAACAAATAAACGATAATCAAAAGACAAAGTCTACGGCACATATAGGAGGATGGATGCATTTATAAACAGATYGATGGATGGATGTTGTTTTCCTCCAAATAACTTCAWTAATCTGGAGTATTCACTGTAGGTCTAATACAATCCCATTTCTCTTCCAGGTAAGAAGGTAGTAGAATAGAATAGACACTAAGGGGGTGAATAATTTTTCAACCATTGTGTTTTGACTTGAAGCCAACCATTCTGTTCTCTGCACGTCACCTGTCTGATGTGCATGCTGGTATCGCAGGTCAAAGGTCGTGCAGAGGTCAGATCGTTGCTGCCCAGCATTGTGGAGATGATTCCATTGCGATCTACTTTCCTGATCATTGTTCCATCCACAAAGAAGATCAGCCCATTTTTATCAACTGCAATCCCTGTGGGAGGAAAAACCATAAACAGAAGAATTCAAAAACCAGAAAATATCATACAATATGTGTCCATAACAAATGCTGCATCACAACTGGATGTGTGAGATTGATAGGGTTCTGATCAGGTCATTGCTATCTTTGGATAAACCCCCTCAGAAGTGCTGTTTCATTCCATTAAAACAGGTACTAAAGCTTTTTCTGCACAATTTTTAATTCTTATGCAGCAGAGGTCAGAAACCCTCTGATTTAAAGACTGACCTGTCCAGAATCCCTTTCGTGAAGCTGAAATATAACTACACAAGACTTAGAGAAAAATTAATTTGAACCTGGATTCCCATCATAAAATAACTATAACTTCAGTATTTTGATACAACTATCCGTATGAGTGATGGGCTCTAATGATGTCATTTGTTCTTTTTCTTCTGGTGCTTATGAGGATCTGTGTGTTTTGTCTCCCTCTGGTGTTCATTCCTTGTGTTTACATCTCATCCTCAGTTTGTTCAGTCTGTCCTGATCATTGTCTTCCACGTCTTCACTCTGTGATCACCCAGCTGTTTGCACTTTTCACTCAACTCTGCTTCTGTTTAACCAGACCTCTGTCACCACTTCTCTGATGGTTCTTACCCATCAGTCTCAGTCCTCTGTCTCCCTGTGTTTCTCTGTGTCTCCCTGTGTTTCTCTGTGTCAAACTGTTTCTCTCTGTCTCCTCTGTCTCCCTGTGTCTCCCTGTGTTTCTCTGTGTTTNTCTGTGTCAAACTGTTTCTCTCTGTCTCCTCTGTCTCCCTGTGTCTCCCTGTGTTTCTCTGTGTTTCTCTGTGTCTCCCTGTGTTTCTCTGTGTCTCCTTGTGTTTCTCTGTTTCCCTGTGTTTCTCTGTGTTTCTCTGTGTCAAACTGTGTTTCTCTGTCTCCCTCTGTCTCCATGTGTCTCCCTCTGTCTCCCTATGTTTCTCTGTGTCTCCCTGTGTTTCTCTGTGTCTCCCTGTGCTCCTCTGTGTTTCCAGTGTCTCCCTGTGTTTCTCTGTCTCCCTCTGTTTCTTTGTGTTTCTCTCTGTCTCCACGTGTCTCCCTCTGTCACCCCGTGTTTCTCTGTGACTCCCTGTGTTTCTCTGTGTTTCTCTGTGTCTCCCTCGGTTTCCCTGGGTTTCCCTCTGTTTCCATGTGTTTCCCTCTGTCTCCCTTTGTTTCTCAGTGTTTCTCTCTGTCCCCCTCTGTCTCCCCCTGATTCTCTGTGTCTGCATGTGTTTCTCTGTGTCTTCATGTGTTTCTCTGTGCCTCTCTGTGTTTCTCTGTGTCTCCCTGTGTTTTTCTGTGCCTCTGTGTTTCTCTGTGTCTCCCTGTGTTTCTCTGTGTCTCCCTGTGTTTCTCTGTGCCTCCCTGTGTTTCTCTGTGCCTCCCTGTGTTTCTCTGTGCCTCTCTGTGTTTCTCTGTGCCTCTCTGTGTTTCTCTGTGCCTCTCTGTGTTTCTCTGTGTCTCCATGTGTTTCTTTGTGTTTCTCTCTGTCTCCATGTGTCTCCCTGTGTTTCTCTGTGTTTCTCTCGGTCTCCATGTGTCTCCCTCTGTCTCCCCGTTTCTCTGTGTCTCCATGTGTTTCTCCATGTCTGCTCAACCACCACGAAATGGTGATGGGACTCCATCCTTTTATGGATCCAGAGAAGCTCAGAACACACTTGTGTGTGTGTGTGTGTGTACAGTATATTTGGACACCCTTTTATAGAACGTGAGACACAGAACACACTGATTGTTTCTCACCTTGTGTCCTTCATCTGATGAACACAAAGGTTTGAATAAAGACCAGTGTGTGTTATGGGAGAGCAATGGGTCCACTTATGAGGTCCCATCTCACCACAACCAATCCAAAAGTGTTACTGAAGGAAAGTCGCACTAAAAATGAAACCAAAGCTCAAATTTGAAACTAAACTAAATTAATTAAACAAAATAAAAAAGGTAATAATGAACAAAACGAGCAAAGTACCAACACCAGGCTGTGTGCACAAGTTTTAAATCCAGATGAGATTTAAACGTGAATAGGAACACAACTGAGCATTTCCTTTACCAATTCTCCTCAATGACAGTAGTTGTGAGTGTGTGTGTGTCCCATTGGCGGATCTAGGATTTTTCTGAGTAAGGGGCCATCAAGGGGCCACAATATTCATAGAGGGGCCAAYTATTTGTTCAACATCCTTGCACATAAATCCTAAATTTTGGTAAGGTGTATAAATTTAACCAGTCACATATGATCCAACAATTGTAACCTAATGTAATGTTATTAAAAAAGCTTTAATTCTCCATTTCAATGGTAAATTTTTACTATACATGGAAAAAATATTCTCAAAGCATGAGAGAAAATGAAGCCATTATTTGCTAATTGAAAGACATTTTTTGCAAAACTGTTCAAGTCTTTTAAAGAAGATAAGAAGAGATCAGAGAAGACTTCTGTAAGATTGATTCATGCTGAATGTTACTGTTTGACTCATTAGTGCCTCTAGTGTTTGGGCATGGAACTGCACCCACCATCATTGGTCTCAGGCAAAGGACAGATGGGCGACAGGACAAGCACACTTCAGGGGGCCAATCAGATTTCAGCAGGGGCCAATGCCCCAGAGGCCCCGCCCCTAGAAAAGCCCCTGGTGTGTCCGTCCTTGTTTTTACTAGTTGGTGGGAACAATTTTTCAGGAAAATGCAGCCTTGTGGGGACCGGATGCTCCTTGTGGGGACCAAAGCCCGGTCCCCACGACTTCAGAGGCTGATTTTGGGTGGGGGGTTGGGTTTAGGACCAAGGTGTGAATTGAGTTTAGGTTAGTTTTAGGGTCAGGTAGGTACCTGTGAGGTTAACCTTAGGGTTTGTGGTCAGGGTTAGGATATAATATTTCCAAAAAATGAATTGAAGTCTATGGAAAGTCCTCACAAGGATAGAGAAACATGGTAGTGTTCGATCATTCAGTAACCCCTGCTGCATGACAAGGCTGAAATATCCTACAGCTGCTTCACCTGCTGAGGAGAAATGTGGAG
>NW_013952781.1:491969-493029 GCF_001266775.1 Austrofundulus limnaeus
TCACAACTCTACGTGAAAAGTTCACGGAACAAGCAGCCACAGAATAGCGAAAAAGGCTAAATTCTGGAACCATAAACACGAACGTCTTTCCTTTGTTTTTATGTCTTTAATCAACTTTGGAGTGATTTTTTTCCACTTGGCTGGACCTGTACGTCTCCTGTGTTAATGTTGGTACATGTAATATGTTAATTCTGTACTGTGGAGATCATTAAGAGTCGTTGTCGGTTGAAAAAATGTTTCACTAACACTGTGTTGACCGTGAACCAGAAGTGATTGGCATGGCTCCAAGTGCTGGACTGGATGTCCGTGGCATATAGGCTATTGTTGGGATGTTATAAAGAAAAGGGAAGGCAAAAATCTTTTCAGTTTGATCCGTATGCCAACTTTCAGTATGAAAGCTGAAAACTTTTACATATGAGGTCACAGGTGTTTGGCTAATGCCAGACTGAAAGCAGACAACAATCCCAAGTTTATTATTTTCTAAACCCATTTCTTAAGATATTTTTAGAAACCTCTTCAAAATGAATTTTAAAGATAAACTCAGTTTCTGAATTCAGAARCTTAAACTGGCCCTGGCATACATGCAGTTAGTGTCTGAAAAGAAAAACTCCTGACCTTTATAGTTCACTATACAATGACCACAACCAGTGAGTGTTTGAAGGAATGAACATTTTGAACACAGTTGAAATCTGGTATTTAAACATAAACTTTTCCTAGAATAAAGAGCATGATAAATGTTAAAGAAGATTAACACTCCTTACCTATGCCTGAAATCTTTGTTTCTTTAATACAGAGCAAGCAAAGGCAAAAAACACAAAACAAAAAAACACAGAAGACAAGAGTTAGTAGACAACTTGATTGATATTACAATAAAAATCTGGAGAGAAAAAAGGTAAAAAGAAAAAAGGAAACATTTTCATTTGAAGCAATGCTTGGAAACCAGAAGGAAAACAACTGTAGATAAAGTTTTCTTTGTTATCAGACACTTAGATCATTTTATGTTTTTAATACTTCATCTTTGTTAGTATGAAGGTAATTTTGTTTTTTTATTATTCAATCA
>NW_013952781.1:494646-497014 GCF_001266775.1 Austrofundulus limnaeus
CTCCTGTGATGCGAAAAAAAAGTGTTTCCATTGCAGTTTTGCGAAAAACATCAATTTCGATACGGCTGGAAAACCACCTCATCCTAGTGCAAAAACGTTTTGACGTGTTTCCATTGAGAAATTTATTTTCGAAATTCTAATTTGTGCATTTTTATGGTCAATGGAAACACAGCTACTGATCCATTATAACTTATTTAAAATTTTCTTGAAATGCTTGTTCTTTGTTCCTCTCAGAACATCTTTAACACCTTTGATGAAAATGGAAGCACCATGTCGAAACATGTCAGGTATATCTGAAGAGACAAAAGGAACTAAATGTCTAATAGCCCAGAAAACGTTAAAGATGCATCAATAAATCTTATTGGATTATTTTAGATGCATGTTTGACTGCGAGGTGTGTGGTCCGAACAGTCAGGAAACCTGGATGATTTGTTCAGACTGTAAAGTGACACGTTTATCTATGAAAACCATAGAGATCCTCAGAACCTACACRAGAACTCAGTCTGTTACCTCAGCTCCATGACACTCGTAACGTTCCCCGAGGGGAAGATCCTCCTGATGTAGTTGAAGTCTCCAACAAAAATGCTGCCATCTGCTCCACAGGCAAGAGCCAGTGGSGCCAGCAGCTTGTTTCCTTCAGCTTGTCCGTTACAGCTGGGGCAGGAGATGCTCCGACGACGACCATTTCCTACAAAAACATCAGTGTTGCTGAGTAAAACACTTGTTTTCTGCTACAAACTGAATGGAACTGTCTGCTAATTTGAAGACAACAAAGCACGTTAAACCTGGATCTCATTTCTAAGAGAAACACTGACTTGTGAAGGAATTTAAAATACATGAGCTGTAGGTTTATGTTTGATTATGTTCGAGGCCACACTAAAGTCAGTAGTTCTGTTTTAAATTGACACAGAGGCTGTAACTTGTTTGGGAGGATGTGTGGTCAGCTGGAAGAAGTCAACAGTTTTTTTTTACCATATCCTGATGTGACTATGGGATAAAATACTTGCTTGCAGAAGTACTGGAAGTTTTTTGAACTATGGATGTTCCAACATGTGCTTATTGGAACAAGTGAGACTGATTCTCCACTTACCCATGATGCTGCTGATGACAGGAGGCTGCTGGGAGATGAAGATGTTTTCACCATTTCCCTTATACAGAATACCTGTTAGAGACATAAACAGGATCTTTATTTTTARATGTTGCTTCTGTGGGTACTGACAGAACAGACTAGTCATGTTTGATTGGATGTTCTGTCTAAAAGTCATCAARAAAATAATGTAAGATKTGWGTTTTGTAACYTCTCATGTGGAGTGCCGCAGGGTTCCATTCTRGGACCTAAGTTATTTATTTTGTATGTGAACMATTTGGTAAATGTATAAGATATTTTTGGATGTGTTCTATTTGCTGATGATAAAACATGGTAAAAATATAGAGCAAATGTTGGAGAAAGTACAGACAGAATTTGTGAAAATACAAAGCTGGTTTTAACTAAATAAATTATCATTAAACTTGGATAAGAAAAAATTATATGATTTTCTGTAACATTAAGAGAACTGTAGATGTTTCATTTAAAACTGATGATGTTGAGATCTGTAGAATCAGTGAAGTGAAGTTTCTAGGTGTCATTATTGATGAAAAACTGACATGGAAACATCATATAAATGGTTTCAGAACAAAAAAAGCCAAATCAATTGGAGTCCTGTACAAACTAAGAGAACTGGTCAATGATAAAGCACTGTTTATGTTGTATAACGCTATAATTGTTCCACATTTAATTTACTGTATTGAAGTCTGAGGTAAAGCTTGTAAAACTATCACAAATCCTATTTTTARTTTACAGAAAAGAGCTTTAAGAGTTATTACTAAAGAAATTACAGCCATCCATCCATATTGTTTCATGATTTGAAATTATTAAAACCCAATGACTTGGTTGATTATAATATTTTACTATTAATATACAGAGCTCATAAAGGTGTGTTACCTTCCAACATTCAGGTAAATTTTGTTAAAAGAGCGAGCTGTTATTATCTTAAAGGATTGAAATGTTTGTGAAACCCTGGTTTTGTACGAGCCTGAAGGAGAGATCCACTTTAATCCAGGGAATAAGATTATGGAACAGCATAGAAGATGAGGTTAAAAATGACAGATCCTTGTATATATTAAAGAGAATAATAAAAWCTGTATTCTGAAGAAATATGGAGAAGCATAAGTGAATTCATGCAAATTGTTGTTTTGAGTTGGTGTTTTAAATTTTGTTTTGTTTATAGGTTTTTGTGTGTTTTCAGCTGTTTTGATTTTTGTTGTAATTTACTTTTATTTTGAACACATTTTGGGTATTAAAAAGGGGCAGATGTTATAAGATTCTTTT
>NW_013952781.1:503976-505511 GCF_001266775.1 Austrofundulus limnaeus
ATAGATTTGTTTTAATTTATTTACAGATTAGTTATAATGTATTTATAGATTTGTTTTAATTTATTTACAGATCTATTGTAATATATTTACAGATTTGCAATGACGACATTTTGTACAGTTTGTTTACTTTTTGATTCAACTGCCTGTCGTTTGAACTGTGTTTGGTGGATGCAAATATAGTTTCCATGAGCTTTTAGCCAAGATTCTTAGGTTTCTTTTGATACCAAACAWGACAAGTTTGAACTTACAGATCTTAAGTTAACAGAAGTTAAAAGACATAGAAAACGGGAGATGCTGTTTTATGGGGTTCTAAGTTGATTAGTTTGGTCTGTGGGCTTGTATCACCATCATTGACTCGGGTATCAATCTGCTCTTTTTTCACAGTCTGTCATCACACTCAAAGTGTAGCAGCCAATGTGTAAAGGTTTCTCTGACTGCCTTTAGAATTGCAGCTTTTCTTTATTATTACRTGTGCAAGCTGTTTTCCTAAACTCATGAGTTCATTTCCGAAAAATGTTCCTGCTCCATGTCTTATAGATTGGCAGGCTGACTGCACTTCCTTCGTGTGGGTGCACTTGTTAACTTTGAAACATCTTCTGCAGATGAACTATTAGAATTTATAATCTGATGATACATCATGTTAGCCAAGACCTGTACAGTTTATTTCATTATGTACTGTATGTTTTTATAGAACATTACTAGCCACAAATGGGAGAAGTGGTTCTCTTACCGTTCTGGACATCCAGAACGTGATGTTTATCCAGCGTCCATCCTCCCATGTTGGAAGCATCCATCTCATAGCCTTGTAATACGGCTGTCCTCTTCTCCCACAGGATGAGGTCCAGGCAGGACTCATATTCAAAGCCCACTGACACTGTCGAGACACAAACGTCGATCAGCTCAGCCTTATGACTGTGTTTCAGCTAAAGCAGAGTGACTTTAGAGCAACACAAACTGGCTGGAAAAAATGATGTTTATATACAGGTGCTGGTCATACAATTAGAATATTATTTAAAAATGATTTATTTCAGTAATTTTATTCAAAAAATATATTATATTCATTCATTACACAGACTGATGTATTTCAAATGTTTATTTCTTTTAAGTTTGATGATTATAACTGAAAAATAATGAAAACCCCAAATTTAGTATCTCAGAAAATTAGAGTATTTTAAAATGTTCAGTATTGAAGAACCTGGTGCCACACTCTGATCAGCTAATTAACTTAAAACACCTGCAAAAGTTTTTAAATGGTCGCTCAGTCTAGTTCTGTAGGCTTCACAATCATGGGAAAGACTGCTGACTTGACACTTGTCCAAAAGACAACCATTGACTTCTTGAACAAGGAGGACAAGACACAAAAGACAATTGCTAAAGAGGCTGGTTGCTCACAGAGATCTGTGTCCAAGAACATTAATAGAGAGGCAAAGGGAAGGAAAATATAAAATATGTCTCACAGATGTATGAAAACCTGGTTTCAGCTGTCTCACAGACATATGAAAACCTGGTTTCAGCTGTCTCACAGACATATGAAA
>NW_013952781.1:505521-510397 GCF_001266775.1 Austrofundulus limnaeus
CTGGCTACCTAAATATTTAACCTAAATATTTAGCTAGCTACCTAAATATTTAACTTTAATGTTTAACTGGCTACCTAAATATTTAACTTTAATGTTTAACTGGCTACCTAAATATTTAGCTAGCTACCTAAATATTTAACTTAAATATTTAACTGGCTACCTAAATATTTAGCTAGCTACCTAAATATTTAACTTAAATATTTAACTGGCTACCTAAATATTTAACTTAAATATTTAACGAGCTACCTAAATATTTAACTTAAATATTTAACTTGCAACTTAAATATTTAGCTAGCTACCTAAATATTTAACTTAAATATTTAACTGGCTACTTAAATATTTAGCTAGCTACCTAAATATTTAACTTAAATATTTAGCTAGCAACTTAAATATTTAGGTGGCTACATAAATATTTAAGTTTCAAGCTAAATATTTAGCTCAAAACTAAATATTTAAGTCACAAATCAAATATTTAGCTTGTTAAGTAAATATTTAATTTGTAAGTTAAATATTTAGTTTATAAACTGACATGACATTTATAAATGTATGAATCATATGGTGAAAAACTGACTGAAAAATAAATCTGTTCCTTTTTCCTTATAAAAGGCTAAATAAAATAAAACTATTGGTGGTAATTTTTGACTGTGTAACTTTACAAACAGCACCCCATAGTGTCTTGACCTGAAAAAAGGGGTATGAGCTATTAAACATTTAACAGCATGACTGGCTTTTCATTAGCCAGATATTTAGTATTCATTACAGATCCATTACCTTCTCTTTAAGATTGACCTTTAGTGCCTTTCTCTCTAATGGACTCAGCTCACCCGAAGCTATAAAGTTGTTTAGCTTTTCTAAAATCAACACCCATAAACATGACTGATGCACGTTTTCATTAAATGCTCCATTTTTTGCAACCATACAGGACAAAAAACACTGACCCTATTCCCGATTTCATTCCTGAACATTCAGGTGTCAGTCTGAAACTTCGCGAGAATTCAGATGATAGAGAAAAAATCTCACGTGACCTCCAGAGAGATGTGAGTTCAGAGTAAATAAATGTTTGAGARGAGAAAGAAAAAATGTTCGTTTGTGGACTATTTTTACCAGAGAAAAAATTCAAAATGACTTTTAACATCCAGCGGATTTTCTGCTGAGTCATGACAGTTTTTTGTCTTCTGTATTTTGGATTCCACCTCCATGTTTACATTACATGGCTTTCTGATTGGCTACACGTCTCATTCAGGCTGTGAGCTTGTTTGTTTTCGGGTGAACACCATACACGCTGTGATACTGAGCAAAAAAAAAAATTCATCAAACATGTTGAATATCCCCAATTTGAGGTCAGAGTGGTCCTTCCAAACCGACTAGATCACTCTTAACTTACCACACACGGCAGGAATATCTGCTAATTTTATCTTTAGAGTCATCACGATAATCTGGACGTCCTTAACATTGTCAGAAGGATCAAAATCAGGCATCAAAAACATGACGGTTAGGTTAATTGATAACTCTAAATTGTCCCTAGGTGTGAGTGAAAGAGTGAATGGTTGTCTATTTGTGTGTCCCTGTGATGGACTGAAGACCTGTCCAGGGTATACCCTGCCCCTCACACTGTGACTGCTGGATATGGGTACCAGTAGCTGCGTTTCCATTGCAAATGTGTGCAAAACTTTGTTGATATTCTGTTAATGTTGAAAAACACAGTTTCGCAACTGTGGTGTTTCTATTAAATAAGAAATGATATTAAAGTCACGCGTGAGTATGTTTGTTCTCGTGATAAATCATTACAAACATGCAGCGATGGATGTAAACACATAACATGTTGCTACCATGACACTAGCGCTCATCATCAGAGGGAACGTCGGCGTCTTTTATTGAGGGTTTCCAGAGACAAGTCCCTACTTGGAGCGGCTACGTATGCTGTGTTTTTGGGAAATTGTAGTCGGTGAGTTTACTATTTTTTTTACAACTTCGTTGATTTCTCTACTACTTCTACTTCCTGTTAACTTCTTCGTCGTTGTCTTTTTCACCAGTAGAAACAGCCGGTTGTTGATCACGTGACTCCTGTGACGCGAAAAAAAAGTGTTTCCATTGCAGTTTTGCGAAAAACACCAATTTTGATAAGGCCGAAAAACCACCTCATCCTAGTGCAAAAACATTTTGTCGAAGAAAGGAAGTTTTTTTTTCAAAATTGATGTGTTTCCATTAAGCAAATTTATTTTCGAAATTCTAATTTGCGCATTTTCATGGTCAACGGAAACACAGCAAGTGACCCCTGTGACCCTGAAAGCAATAAGCGTGTACAGAAAATGGATGGATGGTATCGTGAGATTTTGGTTTTTACACTTATCGATGATTTTTATACTTTCAAAGTTTTTATTGTTACTTCTCTGCTGTTCTGCTCTTTGAAAGGCAACACAGYGAGTCTGAAAAGTTGATGTTAGTAATTATTTGGTTGGTTATTAGCCTTCTTAACGAATCTACATTAGGTTGTTTGTAGTTCAGTTGCTAACATGCTAACTCATGTAGCTTGTTGCAGTTTCTCTCGAAACATGGAAAGCGATATGGGTGCTGCTTCAGTGGTAGACAAGCTATGACTGATTCTGTCAGATAAAGGATTTGTTAATTTCAGATTATTCTTTAATCAGATGGTGGTACAGGTCAGGCAGGGCTTCTCTTGTTTCTCCTCTTTCATACTGAAGTCCTGTTGTCAGTGATCTACTTAGAGTTCACCTCCTCCTGTTGTACTCCAGGATCTTAACTGTTTTATGTCTGATGCCTCTGACTCTCTTCAGTCTCAGACTGCTGGACTTGTAGTGAAAGCCTCTGTTCACTATGAGGAGCTTTTGATGTCATGTTACATATCATGCTCCTGTGCCCTCCTTTAGCAGGACTGTTATACCACTGGAGTATTGGATGACTGCCTTGCAGGGCACACCTGGTGATGGAWCAGACTTTGTTCTTGCCTTTCAGCTGGCTCTTCAGCACCTGCCGTCCTKTCTAGAGGACTTTGGTTGTGGCTGATTTTCTTGCAGCTTCATCATGGTTGCCATTTTTCTGTGGGACTTTCAAGATTACAATGTCTTTGCTGTATATCTAGATAAAACTTGGTGAAAAGACTTCAGGTCTTTAAGAAGGTGGTTTGCTTTTTGCTCTTTTTGTTAACCAGTATGCTAATATAATGTCTGTCTCAATACACTGTACAAGATTCAACTCATTAAGGATCCATGATGTTTGGACCTACCTGAGTTTCAGGAATAATGGGCCCATTGTCATGAGATCCTCTGTAAAATGTAGACAGAGGAGAAGCAACGATGACTGGACTGGGTCTGACAAATCCACTGAGGTCACAGCTTGGAATATCATTCTCCTCCTGAAATGACCCAACAAACAGAAGTTGGAACAGAAAGTTGTGTTTTGATAATCTATGTTGTCCCTCAGGCAGAAAGAAGACACACCTTCTTCATGACCAGCGTGTCCATCACATAGAAGACGTTCCACGGAACCCACACGGTTCTGTACTGAGTGAGAAAAGGAGCACGCTCGAAACCTAACGTTAACGAGGCTCCTCCACTGGCCAGGAGATCAAACCTGCAATCACACAAGTCAGGAAAATTGTATTTTAAGTGGTAAATCAACACCARAGTGAGCTAACTAAAGATATATTTTATATGATAATCTTCTGGTTCCACGTTGAGATAAAAATGATTCTAATGTTTAATGATAAAGTGTCTGTGACAGGCCTATCCTTCAAATACAAAAAGTCAAAGAAAATATCTTCATGTTTAAGGAAATTGGCATTAACACATGATTTACCCGAATTTTGTCACATACAGTAACTGGCATATTTTCTTTTGAATTTGGCTCAGCTAAAGTGAAACAGGAAGTGACATCATAGGGGAACTCTTTAAGAATGAAAACTCTCTGGTCTTTGTTTATTAAAACAATATTATTTGAACTCTGACTTTTCTTCATCTCTCTCTTATAGGGACTAAAATTATCTAAAGAAACAGAAAATTCCCTTCTGTCTGTGTTGTTAGCCATTGTAGCAATGCTCTGTTTACGTGCAGACCCTTTGACATCACTTCCTGTTWCTTCACATGCAAATATCTCAACAACTGTTCATCTCAGTGGTGTGAAATTGCTTTTGCAATATGTTATCCATGTTATCTTTCTAAAAGTGCAATCACATTTATCATAAAAAAATTGATATCACGGACACTTCAAGTTTTTATAGGTAGTAAATCAAACAGATTTACTTGGCTTCAAAAAAAAGCACAGAACTCCAAATACTCAGAGAACGAGACAAGAATGTCTTCTGAAAACATAAACCTGCAGGAAGTGTTATCTCAAAATAAACAACAAGTAACAAATCTGCTTGTGAGGCATAAAAATATAAACAGTAAATATATAGAAWGCTCATTCTTGTTCCTCCATTCTTACATGATGATATTATGCTGATACATACATTAATTAGGCTGCCACAACACAGTCCAAGATAAACCAAATGTTTTATAAATATACTCTGTGTGTGTGTGTGTGTGTGTGTGTGCACGTGTTTGTGTGTAAACCCAAAACCAAGCCTTTAGTTCAGTTAGAAAGTTGTGTCCCCATGCGGAACCACTAGTCAATGGATACACTAAGTCCCCACGAATGTGGAAAAACAAGTATGTGTGTGTGTGTGTGTGTGTGTGTGTGTGTGTGTGTGTGCACGTGTTTGTGTGTAAACCCAAAACCAAGCCTTTAGTTCAGTTAGAAAGTTGTGTCCCCATGCGGAACCACTAGTCAATGGATACACTTAGTCCCCACGAATGTGGAAAAACAAGTATGTGTGTGTGTGTGTGTGTGTGTGTGTGTGTGTGTGTGTGTGTGTGTG
>NW_013952781.1:511767-512854 GCF_001266775.1 Austrofundulus limnaeus
TGTGTGTGTGTGTGTGTGTGTGTGTGTGTGTGTGTGTGTGTGTGTGTGTGTGTGTGTGTGGCTAGCACAAGCATTTGAGGAAACTTAGCTTGCTGTTCTGTATTTTGGCATTTCATTATTTTGTAAGTAAACATGTTTTACTTCACTAGAGAAAGAGTTCAGGTCCACCTGTGCACAGATGCTAACTAAAGATATAAAATGCAAAGCARACTTTCCTGTAAATTCAGGTGTTAGTCCGATAGTTTTTCTGTGCTTTAGACTTTAAACGTTGCATTAATAAGAGTCTGAGKAGTAAGCAGGTGCTCTCTGAGAGTAACACCAAAGTTACTGTGCACAGTCATTGTTGTGATTTGTTTGTGTTGAGTTTTTTTTACTGCCCACATCTTAAAACTGGTGTTACACCATATTTTGTGACCGTCATATATTGTGACCAGAGGGGGAGCTCTTTCGTTTCTACAACAGAACTTGGCCAAACATGGCCACAAAGAAGAATATGATAGCTATCATCATGTATAGTAGTACTACTAATAATAATAATAGTAGTAATAGTAATAGTCAGAGCTCCCAGAGCAAACCTGCCACCTGGGGGCAAGATGGCGCCTGTTTTACTCAGCATGTGTGTGTGCGCCTACTCATAAAAAAGGCCATACATTGGACCTTGTTTTCTCCTTAGGCCTTTATATAGAGGATGTTTGTGTGGAGGATATATTTTTAAGTGATCATAATTGTACATATTTTAATGTGTCTTTTAGTCCTGATCCAGCTCCTCCTAGACTTATGATCCAAAGGCGGATCATAAATGAGCACACTTCTGAAGTCTTTACTTCACTTTTTGATTCTGCCTCTTTAGATTATAACATCATTAATGTGGACTCATTTGTTTCACGTTTTAATGCTCATTGTATAAATATTTTGGACACTATAGCACCTGTAAAACAGAGCACTGTGCAGCGCACAAACTGTCCTTGGATTAATAAGGAAATCCTTAGCTTGAGGAGAGTTTGCRGTAAGACTGAGCGTCAGTGGAAAAGAACCAAGCTGGAGGTTCACAGGCTTTATCTTAAAGAACTGATCAGCTCCTTAAATG
>NW_013952781.1:513647-515288 GCF_001266775.1 Austrofundulus limnaeus
AAGACATTTTTATTCAGACAGGCTTTTAGTTAATGTGCTTTTTATTGTGTTTTAATTGTTGTTTTTATATCTGTGATCTATTTTATTGTTTTTAATTAGTTTTTGCTTTCTGTGAAGCACTTTGTGATGTTTGTGTCTGTGAAAGGTGCTATAGAAATAAAGTTTACTTACTTACTTACTTACTTACTTACTTACTTACTTACTTACTTACTCAACATGCCAGTGATCAGAAGTTATTTGTTTGACGTTAGAGGATGTATATAATGAGTAGAATCAGTGTATGAATAAATATTTTTACTATTTACCAAGCTACAGTGAAGTCATAATATATGACAATAGTTGTCATATTTTGTGACCTCAGGGTTACACTTTTGGCATATCATATTCTTCTTTGCGGCTATTTTTGGCCAAGTTCTGTTTTAGAAACACAACAGTGCCCCCTCTGGTCACAATATATGACGGTCACAAAATATAGTGTAACACCTGCCCTGCATGTAGCTACTGTATGTGGTTCATTGGTTTTACTTTACAATTTAGAATAGAATATATCTTTACTGTCATTGTAACAAGTACAACAAAATTAGGTGTTCCCTTCTGCTGTTTGAATATAAAGAGCAAAGAAGAGTAAAAAAAACAATATTTACAATATCAAGATGTAAAGAAGAAACATAAAATCTTAAAAATAAAGAAAGATAAAAAATAAAACTAAGGCATCACTGCATGGCTCTTTCACATTTGACAGAGTTATTGCACATAGATATTGTGTATGTTGCACATTAAAATTGTTCATATTGCACATTGGTTATTACACATGGGTTGTTTGTGAGTGTATTGTTGCCTGTATACAGGTATATGTATAATTTAATGAGTAGTTGGYGCCAGAAAAGAGTTTGCAAGAATAAAGTGAGCTCKGCTGTCATCATTTTGGACCAGAACGTAAGAGACAATGAAAAATGAAAAGCACAAAAGGAGCAGAAGAAGATGAGTACACACATGCCATCACTGCGTGTTATGGTGTAGCCGTGATCAGGATAGTGAAGAAATGTCACGTTAACTCCAATCAGGGGGGTCCCATCAGAAGTCAGCACCTGGCCTCGGATCACTGACACCAAGCTAGAAGGACAGAAACACAGGAGACAGTTCAGTTTTTCATTAATGGTGAAAGACAGAAAACTCAGAAGTTTACATAAAGGCAGTGTTTCATTAAAACATTCTGATTGATTTTACTTTTATGAACCTATAACTCTTCACTCAGTAACCTCTCACAGTTAAAATTTCACTGTGTTTTGTCAAGGTTGCATCGCATTGTGAAAAGGACTCTCAGAGAAATGACTCCTTAACTTGAGGCAGAGACTCATCTGTGACCCCAAAGATAGTTCCCCCTCCCTATTCACAACTACAAGACCCTCTCTGTGAACCCACAAACAGGATCAGAACAAACCTAACTGTGTGCCAATGATGTGGACACAGCTCGTTTTTCTCAAACCTGGATCTATGGGATCAATCTTGTGCCAGCAGGAAATTAATCTGAATGTGTATAATTTGAAATTGAATGCATTGGTTTGAAAAAGAATTTTACTAAATTGGAACTGAATTTAAAGTTTTGTATCTGAATTAATTAGCTTTGAAACTGTATTTTGT
>NW_013952781.1:515510-517724 GCF_001266775.1 Austrofundulus limnaeus
ATAATTATCTTCAAACAAAAAACAACCTCAAATCCTTATTATCATTTCGTATGAAAACACATTATTAGATTTCATATTTCTTTAACAAAATGACCTTTACCATTTTCTTAAACATAGACAATTAATTCAGATACAAAACTTTAAATTCAGTTTCAATTTAATAAAATTCATTTTCAAACTAATACATTAAATTTCAAATTCAGAAATTCAGATTCAGTTCCTGCTGGCACAAGATTGATCCCATATGGACCCCACTTAAAACCAAGCCCAGCCTCCACAATGTCGCTGCACCACCTACATAGAAGACCTTGGGCAACACAGCCTACATGACCCCCTCAGATAGTCCTCCAGGATAAAGATCAGGTCCACTGTTCTACAACCAGGACAAACACCACAGTGTCCCTCCTGAAGGTGAGKCTCTCTTCAAACACCTGTATAAACTTCCACAACCCTGTAGATTTTCTGATTATTTCTGATCACCTTTTATTAAACGGACTCTCTCCAGTGATGACATGGGTGGATTCAGGTCCAACCAAAAAGTGAATGCGCTGATGGAAATATCTGGCAACCTGAGAACAAAGGACAGGACCAGAGAAATGAACTGCTTCTGCCACATTGTGAGTCAAAGTTTTGACCTGAACTCTTCATGATTGATGTTCTTCTTACCTGTTGAGGAACCAAAGAGGACAGAGACTGGCTGAGCACCTCCGCTGGGTCTGGTGAGCCTTTGCAATACATCTGGTTCTGACAGGAGGGCTGCAGACAGCAGTCTGGGTCCATGCAGTCAGCCAAACTGTCTGAAACACATCCACAGAGTTCTACTGTCAAACTGAGCTGGACGGATGAAAACAGAACCGTCTGCTGGATGCAGGGGAATGCTGCTGCATTGTAGCTGCATTCTTCTCATCTTTTCATCATCAGAAAGTAAATAAGAAAGACCAGAAAACCAATGTCTGGATATCCCACAGAAATGTTCTTTTTATGCTTCAAACACATCAACATCCCTTATAAGGGTGGTGCATTTTATATGACTTATTGAAATGACACATTTAATTCATAAAAAGCTGCTTTCTGTTGGAAAGAAAACTTGTGTGAACAAGATTAGACTCAAGATCCTAAACCTGATAACACTTTAATATAAAACCAGGCACATATAAAATATACCAAAGGATGGATTATWGATTAAGAAACTAACAAAAACCAGCTACTGAAGAGATAAAACAGCCACTGTATCTTCAGAGGAATGAATCTGTTTTCATCAAGTGAAAACATGAAGAGATTTAAAGGCAGTGATGGCAACAATGTTGCACCATAACCGTGTTTCCATCAAGGCTTTTTGATGCGCATTTAGCGGTGTAGCAATAAAAATGCGAAAAAATTCAGATGGAAACAGCAAAATTCGAAAAAAAAAAATCCTCAATTAGCTAAAAAGTTATTATGCTCGCTGGAGGTGGTTTTTGGATGATTCGCAAAGTAGCTAATGCGCAAAATGGGAGATGGAAACACGTTTGGCGAATAAATTCTGACGTAGCACATATTTACCTCACATAAATATGCGTTCAGCTGTTTCTGCTTTCCTGCCTCGTCCCGGCGTAGTTGCACGTGCCTTTCTGCTGCGTAGTTTAACATTGCGTTTATTTCCCTATACCTCCTGGCAGCGTTAAACATAGCCTGTATTAGCGGAATAGATAGAATAATTACAACTTGCCCAATAGCAAGGCATTCAAGAAAAAATCGTTCCATTGTCCCGAGATTATTAGCCTCTGATAGTTAGCAAGTTTCACTTCCTGTTTACTACCGCAAAGCTTGTCGCCAACGTCTGACGTAATCAAGCATTGCGTAGCCTCGTCTGACGTAATCACGCGTTGCGTAGCCTCGCCTGACATAATCATGCGTTGCGTAGCCTCGTCTGACGTAATCACGCGTTGCGTAGCCTCGCCTGACATAATCATGCGTTGCGTAGCCTCGTCTGACATAATCATGAGTTGCGTAGCCTAGTCTGACGTAATCACGCGTTGCGTAGCCTCGTCTGACATAATCATGCGTTGCGTAGCCTCGTCTGACGTAATCACGCGTTGCGTAGCCTCGTCTGACATTGCGTAGCCCCGTCTGACGTAATCACGCATTGCGTAGCCCCGTCTGACGTAATCACGCGTTGCGTAGCCCCGTCTGACGTAATCACGCATTGCGTAGCCTTGTCTGACGTAATCACAC
>NW_013952781.1:517734-519306 GCF_001266775.1 Austrofundulus limnaeus
CAACATGACAAAGGCTGACATGCATAAAAGGGCTTGGACCCCGGTCATAACTGCTTTGCAGTTCTAGTTTATTGTGTTTTTGCTATGTATGGATTTAATTTTTTTTAAATTACATGTGGGTCAATTAAAATTCTGTCCTTCACATCATACTTTACATTTTACAAAACAGCTAAACTTTCTTTAAAGGTATCATATCATGCTTTTAAATCCTTCTTTTTCACGTCTAAATCATTCACTTATGGTCTATTTAAAATAAAACTGCAACGCTTTGGTCTTAATTCCTCGTTTTTGTTGCTCCACAGACTCCTTGCTTTCCTTGCTTTACCCCTTGTGGTGGACCACGTATTTCTATCTTTGTTAAAGAAATATTTACCATAACACCCCTGTTCTGAGTTGCGCCTCAGAGCAAGCTGTTTTGGTGCGGTCTCTTTAAATARAAATGAGATATTTCACACCCCGTCCCCTCCAGGTCCCTGAGCGTTCGACTCCACCCAGTTCGGCCATGTTTGTAGTTTCATAGCAAAAACACAGTTATCTACTGACTAAAAAATGTTTTTAAAATCAAAGAAGATAAGATAAAACTTTATTGATCCCACAGTCTGGAAATTTGCACATTACTGCAGCTTAATACAAGAGAGGCTGAGAAGAATAATGAAAGATTAATAAAAGATTACAAACAAAACCCCACAATATACACGTGATATATAGTAATGTACCAATGCACATATACACATATACATAAACACATATGCTTATTTATATACATTTATACACCGTAAAGTACAGTACAAAAATGAATGTATATGAAGGTGCATATTAGTGATGGCAGATGGCAAGAAAGTATAAGGATGTCAACAACAGTAGACTTGTCAATCCAGCCTTACATGTACGAGCCAGAGTCTGACCCAGTGCAAGACACTCAGAATGACAAACCTGCAGAAGCACGTCTTCAAATGAATGTGTCACAAAGGTGCGTTATTTATTTACACACTCTATGTCCTTACCTACACTGGGGAGCATAGCTTATCTAAAATACATGCATTTGAACTACTATTGTATTATATAATTTACTTTTGTGATCAATAAAGTATCTTTTAATTGAACAACTACAATATACTGACACTCACTGTACAGATGTGAAATAATTTTAAATGAAATGATTTTTATGCTTGACTGTTATTTTGAAATGTACAAAAAGCAAATAAAATGTAATTGTTTTGATTTTTCATTACCAATTAGCCTATTGATTTCCATATGTCAAATCAGAACTTAAATCATAATTAAATGATCAGTCACATTCTACTTTGGAACTGTAACTAATATTGTATGTCGCAGGTCTGTGGGACAGCAAAGAACCTGGAACTCAAACGTCTAAGCCAGATAAATTTCAAACACCACAAGGCAGAGCATCATTTCAACTCTAACTCCAGGGCTTTAATGACAGAAGTACTCCCAAACACACCTCATCATCTTTCACACAAAGACTTCAGAGATGGTGTTAGCAAAGCACAAATTCAGCCACTTTTCCTTCTCCAGAAAACACTGATGATGTACTGACAACATTGAATGTAG
>NW_013952781.1:519487-523144 GCF_001266775.1 Austrofundulus limnaeus
AAAATGCAAAATTATATATGTTCAATAGCTTTTTCTGTATGTGGTATGCATTGCCTTCATAAAATGTTAGCAACAGAAGGTAAAAATGGGAGCAATCAAATAAAATAAATTTATCACATACACAAAATTCAACTTGCAGTGAAATGTTTTTATGACAAAAAATAGTTAAAAAGTACACAGAATACAGTAAAAAAAATCCTGAATTTTTTGTAGAATAAAATGTGACCCATCACATCGAAACGAGGATTAAGTCCAAAAGTGGTGAATGGAGAAATAGGCAAATATAGTGCTTTGACTAAAATGTTAACAAAAATTGCATTTTGTCAAACTATAATGAGTAAAAGCCTTATCAATGTATCAGTTGAGTGAACTGTCTGAAATATAATCTAATTTAAAGTGTGAAGTCTCTGCTTTTCACTCGAGGGTCTCACAGAGGGCGGATCTTCACAGGTAGAGTTTTTTTTCGTCCTAAACTTTATTTAGCTCAGTCAGTCTCGACAACGCTGTGCAGGTGACGTAATCAGCTCTGCAACATGGCGTGGGACGCATAAATCACGCGACATAACGAATCGATAATGAAACTTGTTGCCAACGAAGGTACCTTRATCACCTTCAGTCAAACTTCAGCKTTTAATGATTTATTCAACCAAAGTGTGTTTTCCTCAGTAGTGTGTGTGTTCAGGAGTGTGTGTGTTCAGGAGTGTGTGTTCAGCAGTACCTCCTTCATTGTCTTTGCCATCAGTACACAGTGTCTCCATGGCCACATGACAGCCAGCTCCTCTCCAGCCTGGCTGGCAGATGCAGTGCCACCCGCTGGCCTCCAGGGTGCACCGCCCGTTATTGTTGCAGAGCCCTGGGCAGCCCTCTGGGCACAACACAAACACAGACGGTTAGAGACGCTGAAGCTGTGGGGACAGCAGGGACACATGGAATGAGACAGGAAGTGACACACACCAGACAGGAAGTGACATACACCTCAGTGAGGGATGTTTCTGAAGGCAGCTGATGGAACAGTGGTTCTCACATTTACAAAGTGTTACAATAATAACATGTTTGTTGTTTCCTCCCAGCCCTGAAAGAGGTTTAAACCAGCATGAGATGGGTTCTCTCCACTGAAAGAACAAGAAAAAATGACTGCGACTAGGACTGCTGAAAATATCATTGATGCTCAGAGAAATCTGTCAAACTGAAACGTTCCTAAACTGAGAAAAACCAAACATAATAAGGTCCAGAACAAGAACCCCTGCTCTCAGGATGGAGGGGAGTCTGAGCAGAGAGACCAGCAGCYTGAGGGGTGGGAACCTTTTCTTTAATGGAACATATTTAGATTGTTAGAAAGTTTTCTGAGAGCCACACTCATTTAGTAAATCTGATGCTACAGTTAGAAACTAATGAAAATACAGTTATCATTTTTTAAACATTTCTTTTTGTAAACATTTGTAAGATTTTGTCTGAGTGTTGTTTAAAGTTGCTGCTTCTTAAAAATATGAAGAACATAATGAGAAAATCTAATGTGTCATGTACAGTACTGAATCTGACAGATGGTTATTTTCAGTTTGATGTTTTTGGAGAGGAGAAGCAGCTCTGCAGCAGACTCTGTCTGCAGATGTAAAAAAAACTTTTTGACACCTCAGGATGTAAAAAAGTTTGTTTTTTTTTACATCCAGAGATGTAAAAAAGTATTTTTTTTACATCTCAGAACATAATGTAAAAACATTTTTTTTACATCTCAGGACGTAAAATTTTTTAAACGTAAATTACGTCATATTTTACGTCCTGAGATGTAAAAAAATTACATCCTGTGAAGTAAAAATTTTTTTGACGTAACTTACGTCATATTTTATGTCCTGAGATGTAAAAAAATTACATCCTGTGAAGTAAATTTTTTTATGTCATATTTTACGTCCTGAGATGTAAAAAAATTACATCCTGTGAAGTAAAAATTTTTTTGACGTAAACTACATCATATTTTACGTCCTGAGATGTAAAAAAATTACATCCTGTGAAGTAAAAATTTTTTTGACGTAAATTACGTCATATTTTACGTCCTGAGATGTAAAAAAATTACATCCTGTGAAGTAAAAATTTTTACGTAAATTACGTCATATTTTACATCCTGAGATGTAAAAAACCTTTTTTTTACGTCCTGAGACGTTTTTACATCTCAGGATGTAAAAAAATATTACATCCTGTGAAGTAAATTTTTTTATGTAAATTATGTCATATTTTACATCCTGAGATGTAAAAAAATTACATCCTGTGAAGTAAAAAAATATTTTTACGTAAATTACGTCATATTTTACATCCTGAGATGTAAAAAAAATTACATCCTGTGAAGTAAAAATTTTTTTTGACATAAACTACATCATATTTTACTTCCTGAGATGTAAAAAAAATTACATCCTGTGAAGTAAAAAAATTTTTTTGACGTAACTTACGTCATATTTTACATCCTGAGAAGTAAAAATAAAAATTTACATCCTGTGAAGTAAATTTTTTTACATAAATTACGTCACATTTTACGTCCTGAGATGTAAAAAACCTTTTTTTTACATCCTGAGACGTTTTTACATCTCAGGACGTTAAAAAATATTACATCCTGTGAAGTAAAAACAAATTTTTTATGTAAGTTACGTCATATTTTACGTCCTGAGAGGTAATTTTTTTTTTTTACAGTGAGAGTCTGCTGCAGCCTGCTGCTGATCCACAGCGTCCTTGAAGCTTCCAGATTAGACTTCTACATCACCTCYCACTAAACACTGAAAATACACCAAAAATAATCATTTGTTTTTTTCTCCTGAAAAATGCAGCCTTCAGCAGCACACACATTTTTGTTTTTACAGCTCCTGTGAACGTCTCCAGATCTCATCTCATGCTGGGGCTTCACCACTTCTGCTAAACTCCTGTCACTGAGCGTGATCCTGGCTCAGATACGGTATAAATGACTGATATTTGAWCACAGAAAAGCCACTGTTGATTCATGTTTCTCCATTAGAGCTTTTAATTAAATCTTTTTTTTTTTGTAATTGTGTGGCAGCTGGCTGAAAATGGTTCCCGACTCCTGCAGTTAATATCTACAAAGAATTGGTAGATTTTGTAGATCACCATCTCATTTTGGGCTAAAGAACTTTCAGAAGCTTTTTTCTAACAAACTAAAAAATAATGTAATAAATAGAGTGCACGAAGCTTTTAGCAGCTTTAGTARCAAAACTTTTTTGACTTCAAAAATCCAAATTTCTTCAGTCATTGTATGAATAAAGTCACTGAGACGACTTTAGCTTTGTGTGATGAAACTCATTTAAATAAAGTGCTTTAATGCTGTAGTTTCACATGTACTGAGACACAAACTGTCGATTCTCTGTGTCGAAACAAACAAAAACACACAACAAGAAAAAAGCTAAATGGAAACAATATTTTAAATCATAAATGAATAGAGGGGCCCATTTAACACTACTCCAAATAGTTTTAAAAACTGAAATTTTATGCTTCAGTTTCACAAACAGTTTAGATCTTCAGTCGAGCTAATATTGATCTTTCTGTGTGGAGAAATGCTGAATCAGCAGAAACCCTGCATGCTTTACCTGTTTCTCTGCTCCAACACACCTGATATGAATGAATACATGATTATCAGGCTTCTGACGTACGGAGGACCAACAC
>NW_013952781.1:523459-532586 GCF_001266775.1 Austrofundulus limnaeus
TTTTAAATGTATTCATTTATTTATTTAAAGGTTCATTTATCTATTTCAGCTTTTATTTCTAATTATGTCAGTGTCGGTCCTCCATACTGCAGAACATGAAGAGGTAGTTCAGTGACTGAATCAGGTGTGTTGGAGCAGGAAACATGTAAAACATGTAAAACATGTAAAACATGTAGGGCTGCGGCCCCCCAGGACCAGGGTTGCCCACCCCTGGTTTATCTACTTCTGCATACTTTGAAATCTTTTAATCTGTCATATATCAAAACATTTGGCTCATTCAGGAGATGGGTACTATAACTTTTGTTTTTTTTAATGAGTAGTTTTCAAAATATTTACTTTTATTTACAATAGTTTCATCACAAATCTTTTGGACATCGTATCAGTCCCTTAAAATACATCTTTAAAATGTACTCCTGACTCAGTTTTTGTCTTCTTCCTTTTACATTTGTTTTGTTACTTTTTGCTAGCTTTTTCAWCTTTCAACTTTTAGCCAGCATTTTACAATCTGTTTGTTTCATCTTGTGTTTTTCTGTAGGAACTCAGTTCCAGCTTCTTTAGCAGATTGATGACTCAGCATTCATTCTGCGTTTTGACAGGGAATCCTGTCCCACAATAAAGTGAACGTTGTCGCCACACAGCAGCAGTTTGAGTTTTTACAGTTCTGTTAGAATAACGTAGAATTGTTCACTTCTTTTTATAAACAGGAAACACTGTTGGATTAAAACCTAACCTGGAGTAGTGTAGATGGGGTCGACACATACAACATTTAAAGAAAGACATCTGTGATTGTAGGTTGTTTTTCTTTCAGGAGTCACAATAGTGTGCAAACGTGTCTGAAAGTTTTTCACACTGGATGTCCTTCCTGACACATTCTGGGCTCCAACCTGCAGCCTCAGGATTACAGGACCACCGAGCTGCTGCAACCTCAGAGTTGGGATTGTGTGCAGTAAAACTGAAGGAAAGTTTGTAACTCATTGACTAAATGTTAGATCCAGTTTTTTATACATTCTGATTATTGTAGCCATATGGTTTAAAACAGAACGAGAGTTGGTGTGTCTTATCATTAAATGCGTTTCCATCAAGGCTTTTTGATGCGCATTTAGAAGTGTCGCATTAAAAATGCAAAAAAAGTCGGATGGAAACAGCAAAATTCGAAAAAAAAAATCCCCAATTCGCTAAAAAGTTTTTACGCTCACTTGAGGTGGATTTTGGATGATTCACAAAGTAGTTAATGCGCAAAACGGGAGATGGAAACACGTTTGCCAAATAAATTCTGACGTAGCGAATATTTACCTCACGTGACGTTCAGCTGTTTCCGCTTTCCTGCTCTCCCATGTGTATGGAGCCTGGCGTAGTTGCACGTGCCTTTCTGCGGCATAGTTTAACATTGCGTTTATTTCCCTACGTCTCCTGGCAGCATTAAACATAGCCTGTACTAGCTGAATAGATAGAATAATTACAACTTGCCCAAAAGCAAGGCATTCACGAAAAAATCGCTCCATTGTCCTGAGATGACTAGCCTATGCTAGTTAGCAAGTTTCACTTCCTGTTCACTATCGCAAAGCTTGTCGCCAATGTCTGACGTAATCACGCGTTGCGTAGCCTCATCTGACGTAATCACGCATTGCGTAGCCTCGTCTGACGTAATTACGTGTTGCGTAGCCTCGTCTGACGTAATCACGCATTGCGTAGCCTCGTTTATTCGCATCAAACAGTCGAGAGGGAAACTAGATGGAAACAGTCTGGATTCGAATTTTTTTATTTAATTTTTTGCGAATTTTGAAAAGTTCGATAAAAATTCACTCTACAACTGGATGGAAACATGATAATTGTTCTGTCTTCATAACAAAGTTGGTTACGTTACCATCTGAAAATGTACCACCTTCAGGTGTGTAACCAAGAAGAGACATGTGTACTGTTGTGGAGCTGATTGGAGTGACAGACTGGAATAAAGTTTTTAGAAGAGATTCAACTGGTTTTCTGTTGTATCACTCAGACTTCCATTTCTTGATCACAAATTCTCTTCGAAACCAAACTGCAATCATTCCTCCTAAGGTGCAAAGTCCTAAAACACAGAGATGAATACAGACAACCTTAAACTCCACATTATTTATTATTATTGTATCTGGGAGTTTTGGGAAACTTTTACTGGGTAAAACTCTGAAACAATTTCAGTCTGCTGTAACCTTTGTACTAACGAACAATAATGTAAGCTATGTTCACAAGCTGCAGATGTTTAACAGTTTATGAGGTCAGCAGTCAGTGTTTGTGTTTGAGACTTTTATTGTGAAGGATAGATATAAACTGCATGTTATTTTGTAGTTAAACCCAGAAAAAGTGACCCAAACCCCTCAGACATAATAAGATTAACTAAAACAACCAGTGCAGTCCAGTTCAGAAGAAGGGTTCATGTCTTCTGGTTTACACCATAAAAACAGCATTTCTTTTCAACATTTTTCAGTCAATAAAATGTATTCAAAGTGTTACTTTAATCTCAAAATGTCTCTTCTAAGTCACCCTAACACGCCACGGTCTAAGACAATTTTTCTTTTATTTATACAATCAGAATAAAGTTTTTTTCTTTTTCTTTGGTTCCTTAAATATAAATAAAGAATTCTTTCAAACTCTTGATAAAAAAAAAAATAAAACGATCTATAACGGTAACTAGAAATCTGTCTTTGTTTTCCCAACTTTACAAATGAAAGAATTTGTTTGTGCTGTTTTTATAGCCAAACAAAAGAAAAGAAAAACAAAGACTTGTTTAAAGTCCATGTGAAAACACAACAGGTAGGCAGGAAGATCAGAAAGTTCAGGGAGGACAGGCTGGCCTTTAATGCACGCCTCCAAAAACTCCAATTTATGCCTCAGTTTGGCTTTCCACAGTCACAGAGAGTGAAACTGACAGGGAGGTGGACAGAAATAAGCTGAGTATAAAAACTCAGGTATAAAATATAAAACTAAGGCTGGAGGGAAACGAGACAGACAGACAGACAAGCTGCGTTTCCATTGACCATGAAAATGCGCAAATTAGAATTTCGAAAATAAATTTGCTCAATAGAAACACGTCACTTTAAAAAAAATAATGTTTTTCAACAAAARGTTTTTGCGCTAGGATGAGGTGGTTTTTCAGCCGTATCGAAATTGGTGTTTGTCACAAAACTGCAATGCAAATACTTTTTTCGCATCACGGGAGTCACATGATCAACAACCGGCTGTTTCTACTGGCGAAAAAGACAATGATGAAGAAGATAAACAGGAAGTAGAAGTAGTAGTAATATCACAGAAGTAGTATAAAATAGTAAACTCACCGACTACAATTTCCCAAAAACACAGCATACGTAGCCGCTCCCAAGTAGGGACTTGTCTCTGGAAAGACTCGATAAAAGACGCCGACGTCTCCTCTGATGATGAGCGCTAGTGTCGTGGTAGCAACATGCTATGTGTTTACATCCATCGCCGCCATGTTTGTAATGACTTATCATGAGAACAAACGTATTCACGTGACTTTAATAGCATTTCTTACTTAATGGAAATACCGCAGTTGTGAAACTGTGTTTTTCGACATTAACAGAATATCGACAAAGTTTTGCGCACATTTGCAATGGAAACACAGCTACAGACAGAAAGACAGACAGTTGTCAGCTGGCTGAATTCACACACTGACATAAGGCACAACAAAAACATCTACAGTTTATGATGACATACGGGTGCTTTTCTACGTATGTGTGTGTTTACTGTATGCAGTTTTTTGCAATCTTGTTTTTTTGTGCAAGGATCAGCAGCAAAACAGTCATGATGAAAACAAAACCAAAAATGCAGAAGCAGAATAAAAAGACAGTAAGACTGTACATGAACAAGATCAACAGCACTGAGAAAAACTCAAATGTCAAAACAAACAAAAAAAAACATAACGAACTGGAAAAAAAACTGGACTGAATTAGAAATGAAAGTTAACAGAAAGAAAGTTGTATTTTGGGACAGAAAAGCCTTTTTTAGATCTTTGGCTTGAGTTACCTTTGTATCCTGAGATTAGGAGAGGGCAAAAGGGAGAGAGGGAGGAAAATTAGGGAAAAAAATGTAAATCGAAACAAAAACAGCACTGCCAAATATATATTCTCTGTGATGAAAAGATGAGAGCAAAAGGAGGAAGAAGGAAGGAAAAATTAGGAACAAATCAAGTAAATGAGTGGTTTAGAGACAGAATTAATGTGGCTTCATACAGATTAGATTACATTTATGTTTGTTTTAACGCAAAATAATCTGAGTTTCTGTCGGCAGATGGAATAACTACGTCAGTCATTGACAAAGAGTATTTGGCTTCTTTACATTTGACTTACATGAAGTTGGAAAAGTATTCATGATTCTGTTTTGTTGCATTAGAAACAGCTGGTGGATGGTGTTGTAGCTTTAAACTAACACAAGTACCATTTAGATACAAAAGGTTTTGTATGAAAAACAAAAAAAGAGATAAAAAAAATCTTCATGATCATGATCTCTGCATCTGCATGGTCCATCTGTCCAATACATACTAATATTTAAACCAATAACTGCCATACTCTGGAGCATATTTTGTGTAGTAGTTGTGTAGTGGTTGCTTTTATTGATAATCTTTTTAAACTTCAGATTGTAAGGCATAAAAACAAAAAGAATACCAAAGGGGTGAACACTGCGGTGCAGTGGCATCAGTGGGGAACTCTAAAGGAGAAAAGAGGAAATGGATATCGGACGTGTTTTTAGTGTTCATCTAATAAAGCAGAAGGTCACTTAAAGAGTTTCATACAGTTTTGTCTGTAAGAAACTTACTACAATTTGAGCCACTAACCGCCATCTCAATGTAGGAAAGCCTTCCCTTCTTCAGTGACCCTTTGTACAACAATCTACAATCTGATGGGAAAAATTATGTGTTTGACTGTTGTTTTAGTGATAGGCGTGCATTAACTTACCTGTCTTTTTTTAGGTACACTCTGTTCTGTGCACAATTAATCACAGATTAACCATAGCACAAAAAYATCTGTAATTACGCATTTAGGTTATCAAAAAATAGTCTAGACTTCTCCCTCTCCCTGGTCTGCCACTTTATGGTGGTGGAGAGGCTTGAGTGTCCCAATGATCCTAGGAGCTCTGTTGGTAGGTCCACCCACAGCAAACAGGACCTAGGTGAGGGATCAGACAAAGTGCAGCCCAAAGACCCCTATGACGAGTAACATACATGTAAATGGATTCAGTTTTCTCTCGCCCGGACGTGGGTCACCGGGGCCCCACTCTGGAACCAGGCCTGGAGATGGGGCACGTTGACGAGCGCCTGGTGGCCAGGCTTTCACCCATGGAGCCCTGTCAGGCACAGCCCGAAGAGGAGACGTGGGTCCCACTTCTCATGGGCTCACCACCTGTGGGAGTGGGGGTCGGGTGCAATGTGTGTTGGGCAGTGGTCGAAGGCGAGGACCTTGGCGGTCCGATCCTCGGCTACAGAAGCTGGCTCTAGGGACTCGGAATGTCACCTCTCTGGTGGGGAAGGAGCCTGAGCTGGTGTGTGAGGTTGAGAGGTTCCGACTAGATATAGTTGGACTCACCTTGACGCACCGCTCTGGCTCTAGAACCAGTCTCCTCGAGAGGGGTTGGACACTCTTCCACTCTGGAGTTGCCCATGCTGAGAAGCGCCGAGCAAGAGTGGGCATACTTATTGCCCCCCATCTCGGTGCCTGTTCGTTGGAGTTCACCCCGGTGAATGAGAAGGTGGTCTTCCTCCCCCTACGCGTGGGGGGACGGGTCCTGACTGTTGTTTGTGCCTATGAGCCTAACAGCAGCTCAGATTGGAGGGGGTGTTGGAGAGCGCTCCTAACGGGGACTCCCTCGTTCTGCTGGGGGGACTTCATGGGGGACTTCATTGCTCATGTGGGTAATGACAGTGAGACCTGGAGAGGTGTGGTTGGGAGGAACGCTGACCCTGCCTGGTCTGAACCCGAGTGGTGTTTTGTTATTGGACTTCTGTGCTTGTCATGGACTGTCCAAAACGAACACCATGTTCAAACATAAGGGAGTCCATATGTGCTCTTGACACCAGGACACCCTAGGCTGCAGTTCAATGATCGACTTTGTTGTTGTTTCATCTGATCTGTGGCCGCATGTCTTGGACACTCGGGTGAAGAGAGGGGCGGAGCTGTCAACTGACCACTACCTGGTGGTGAGTTGGCTCGGATGGTGGGAGAAGATGCCGGTCGGACCTGGCAGACRCAAACGTATAGTGAGGGTCTGCTGGGAACATCCGTCAGAGTCTCCTGTCAGACGGAGCTTCAACTCACACCTCTGGGAGAACTTTGAAAATGTTCCAGGGGAGGTGGGGGACATTGAGTCTGAGTGAGCCATGCTCCATACCTCCTTTGTTGCAGCGTCTTACCTGAGCTGTGGCCCCAAGGTTGTTGGTGCCTGTCGTGGAGGCAACCCTCGAACACACAGGTGGACACCGGTGGTGAGAGATGCCGTCAGGCTGAAGAAGGAGTCCTATTGGGTCTTTTTTGGCCTGTGGGACTCCGAAAGCAGCTGATAGGTATCGGCAGTCCAAGCAGATTGCTGCTCGGGTGGTCACTGAAGCAAAAACTTGGGCATGGGAGGAGTTTGGAGAGGCCATGGAAAAAGACTTCCATACGGCTTCGAGGCAATTCTGGTCCACAATCCGGCATCTCAGGGGGGAAAGCAGTTCACCACCAACACTGTTTATGGTTGGGATGGTGCGCTGATGACCTCAACTCGGAACATTGTGGGTCGGTGGGCAGAATACTTTGAAGACCTCCTCAATCCCACCGACATGTCTTCCCATGAGGAAGCAGAGCCTGGGGACCCTGGGTCAGACTCTAATCTCTGGTGCTGAAGTCACTGAGGTGGTTAAAAGCTCCCCAGTGGCAAGGTGGATGAGATTCGTCCTGAGATCCTTAAGACTCTGGATGTTGTGGTGTTGTGTTTGTTGACGTGACTCTACAATATTGTGTGGACATCGGGGGCAGTTCCTCTGGATTGGCAGACCGGGGTGGTGGTCCCCCTATTTAAAAAAGGGGTCTAAAATCATTCAGAAAATCAAATCGTATCGTATCATTTGCTGAATACCGTGATATATATCATATCGTGAGATTAGTCGCTACAGCCCTAACCAAGATGTGCTTTATTTCAGGATTTAACAGCTGTTTTCATTATCTATGTAATGTTTTCTTGTTTACATATATCTTAGCAAATTTAGAAAATTTAGGACTTTAATATTAATATGTAAAGATATAAAAATTATTTTAGGATAATTGTTCTGCAATCTGCTGTTTAGGTAAGTTAAACAGCTAAAGTTTGTCTTGTCTTGAAGAACTTTTATATCCAKTGAATCATAAGATTCATAAGATTAAATTCTTTTATTCTATTTCTTTGAGGCAAAAAGCTTTGCCAAAGTAAACTCCTCCTTTAATGACTATACAAAGATGTTTAATCTTAATCTTGCCAGTCTCTTTATTTAGTTGAGAAAAACACACCTCGGCATGCTTACTGGTTAAACCCAATGGTTAAACCCTGTGGCTGGATTACCTAACCTGGAAGCTCCGCCTTCCAGAATATTTAAATCCCAGCACGCGTCTTACTTCTGGCTCCGTGCTCTGTTCCTGTCTGTTCCTGCCTCTACCCTTCATCCTGAGGGCACCTCCTCTCATGGCTCCTCGGGATTCAGGCCTTCTCCTCCAGTCATCCAGGCTGGACTCTCTACTTGTTGCCATTCGTCACAAACTGTAACTAAAGTAACACACTGGTTCTCACACGAGCTTGAATTGATAGAAAAGTTAAAGTAAGCTAATAGTTAACTGAACACTCAGCTTCAACTCGCTTTGCTCAACGAGAGACGGGACCAACCAAACCTGGTGATGCAGACAATGTCTTTTCCTGTTTGTAACACTAGCCATTTTCACCATCACCCTGACAGTCGGACCATCGAGTTCACAAGATGGCAGCGGTGGCGGCAGATGTATGTAGCTGTGCATTATCGCTGCAGGAAAATACATCCCATTTGGCTTTACAGGCATCTGCAGGTCTGTTTTTGACCAAATTTACCTCAGCTTTAGTGTTGCTGTTACTCTGTATGCTACATAAACGGAAGATCAAAGACGCAAATGACGGACATCATTTTCAAAAAACAACAGCACACAAGTGTCCTATGGCGTGTATACAAGCATGGACCATAACTTATCCTCACTTTGGTAAATATCATCTACCTTAAATCTGTCATTTAAATATGAGAAGTCTTGTACCTAAACTGGATAAATTCAAAGTAATACTTGCTCAGACACAAGCACATGTTATGGCTATATCAGAAGGCTCGGGCGGCGGCGGCTTCCGCAGCACAGCGTGCGCGGAAAACGCTCTGCGCCCCTTCCGCCTTCCTTGCGCGCCGCCCAAAACGTACGTGACGCGACGCACGACCTCTAGAGGCGCATCCTCAAAGACTGCATGTAAATCGGCCGCTCCTGTCGCTCAAAACGCATTTGGTGTGAACGTACCATAAGAGTTTCTTATTTTGTGGGAGGAGTTTGCCCAACTCAATATTGGTCAGATTGACAGTGGGGTTTGAGGAAACTGGAGGAAGCGGGTAGTAGTTTGGTCAAATTGGCCAGGAACCACCTGGAAGCACGTATATTTTTTAATATAGATATTAATTTTAGTCATGATAGGAGTGAACGCCATACATGTGGAGAGATGTGAAATAAATTTGACTCTGTCAAAACATCCCTAACCAGCCTGTAAAAGATAGCTAAAAATGAGTATGACTTAATATTAGTCTTAACTCGAAACAGGAAGGTGCTTGCCGCATGGTATTTAAAGTCAATAATTTATGTTAACATGTTCACACTAACTTTTATTTAAGCTATTGTTCTGCTTTAAACTACACGGACAGTCAATAAATTATATTATTTTACTAATACCATTTCCTCTTTTAAGTTGCCCAACAAGACAAGTCAATCTGACCAATCAGGGTTAGGACAAACCCCGCCCACACACTAACTCTGCCTATCAGTAACCGTGTTTCCATCAAGGCTTTTTGATGCGCAAACTGTGGAATGAATTTAATGATGATCTCAAGCTATGTGCTTTTTTTGTGAGCTTTAAA
>NW_013952781.1:534108-537818 GCF_001266775.1 Austrofundulus limnaeus
CATTTGTTTATGTCTAGATACCCCTTTTTCAGATAAATTGGGGGTCCAGGGGGTGGGGGCATTGATAGGTGAGCCTGATGGATAGAGCTTCATCAGAGCTAAACAACAAAAGAAATCTGAAGCTCCTTTGTTGAACAGTTTCTGAGTTATAAGCATCAACTAAATATTTAGCGCAGCTCACTGACATTATAAAAGGCATAAAATCAAAAGAGTTTGTGATTCTTGGTGATATTAGTATGAATTGGGCTGATAAAACTTCCAAAGGCCTGAAAGCAATGTCTATAAACTTAGGGCTTCAACAGTTAATTAAAGTACCAACAAGATTTGGCAAGACATGCAATTCCATTTTGGATCTTATTTTCACAAATCGATCCTCCATATATGGCATATCTGGAGTTATAAATACTTCAATCTCGGATCATTCACTTATTTAAAGTTTGGTGATTTTGTCTAAGAAAAGAAAATCCTTTCTGGGTACTGATTTTTGAGACTGATAAATAATATTTTATTCATGAAAATTTTTCACTCTTTTCTTGTTTTAAATAAATAAAMAGACGTGAGTGGTGTTCCTCGAGGTGATAGTAAAATTAATGTTTTAATAATTCATATTTTATCATAACTTACATGTACCCATCTGTTAAGGTACAGAAGAGTCTTAGGGAAGCAAAATATGGCACAAAAAGATTGTTGAGAACAAAGAGCAGAGCAGCATCATGACTGCCATCAAACTAAAGGAGGTTACACATGTTCTGCATCCAGATCCAACAGGTCACCAACCAATGCAGATACATTTGTTGGTACAGCTCACTGAAACAACTCTTTATTTCTAATGAAAAGTGATTCAGWTAAAAGTGTAAGGGTCAGGGCTTGGGCAGCCTACCTGTTTATGTCAGATGTGAACATAAACCTATAATCTTGTTTCTTTTGTCGTCATAATACGTGGTACTTGGACAGTGTAGTCATTTTAGTAGTAGTACTTGTACAATTGGGAGAATKTCTGGTCTAATGTGTATTTGAATGCTTTAGTGTGTGAAAGAGTGAACAAAATACTGCAAAAACAAAATAAAAAAAGACTTYTGGAAGAGAGGATTACCGTATTTTTCGGACTATAAGCTGCGACTTTTTTCCTGAACTTTGAACCATGCGGCTTATAGTCCGGTGCAGCTTATATGTTAATGTTCATGGTTTTTTTTTTTAAAAAAAATGGAGGGTACGGCTTATAGTCTGAAAAATACGGTAATATTTTCCATGTTTCAAACTTCTTATTGTGTAACTGCCTTTATTATCACAGGTGCCTTCAAGCTTTCCATCAGCCAGTCAGGCTTTTTAACGGGAACACACAACCACTGAGTAGTTTGGTTGTGTTCACCAAACTGACCAAGGAGCAGAGAAAACAAAGGCCAGAGATATCTGAGGAGCTCAGAAAGAAAATGATAGATATTCATATTAAAGATAAAGATTACAAGACCATCTCCAATCAGTTTCAAGCCCCTTGGACCACAGCTGACAAGAAGGTCAATATGACTGTAGTCAACCTCCCAAAACCTGGAGGCAAGAGGAAATGCATGCCCAGCTTGATCAGAGGAATAACTTGGATTAAATAAATAAATAAATAAAGWCCAACCAAAACCATTAATGTGAACTCTGAGGTCACAAAATATCATTTTCTCATGGCACCATCCAAAAAATACAACGAGCCAGACAAAAAATTCACCAAAATGTATGTCAACAAGAATACAAACTTCTGGGACTGAGCTTTTAGTCCATTCACACTGGTTGTGTGTGTGTTTCTTATGTTTTTGTGGAAATGAACCTGTGTGTGCAGATGGTGGTGAGTGTAGGGGGTCATTACGCTGTGTAGAAGTAATGCTAACTGAAAAAGACAACTTGGATATTTATTAGACATTTGTATAAAGTTGTGAATGAAAATGATGCAAAGTTAGACTTTAAATTAGCTTGAAACTAATTTGAACTGTTTTAAACAGAAATCTAAATAAACTGATTGAGAAGTAGTGAGAAATCCACACATGCACCAGAGTGTTACATACACAGAGGTACAAAGTAACTTRATTTGTGCCATTGTAACTGAGTCATGTTTTTGTGTACTTTGTACTTCTAAAATCAGAGTTTAAAATCTGTACTTTACTCTGAAAATTATGTTTGTTTCTAAACACCCAAACGTACTCTGGATATCAAAATACAGCTGTTGAATAAGCAAATAAAAAAAGAAAATAAAACGAAGCAGCCACAGCTCCATCATGTAGAGAGAAAATCAAATGATGAAGGAGGAGAAAAAGAAGTTGAATGAAGCAAAGATGAGAAAAGAGTACAGTACCTTTGACTCTAATGTCCGGATTGTGAGCTTTGTGAAAGGTGAAACAAGCGGGACAGAGAAGAAGAGAGAGCATTTCGTTAGGAACACAGYCAGCAGACACAAGAGAAAACTATTAAACTAGTTTCTGAGACGAAACGAGAAGGAAAAAAATCAAATCAATGCCACTTTTATTAGAAACTGAAATTCATTTTCTGCTCCAACAAAAGTCACAACTGCTGTTTGTCTTCTGTGAATATTTAAACAGAGCTTTATTTAATGTAACATTTAAATAAAGACATTAACATAAACAAATATAAATTACATTAAATGAATAAAACATATTTATACTGATAGTTTTATAAACTTGTAAGTGTTTTCTCTCTATACTCTGTTTTATCCAAATCATTTCTTATTGTTTGACATTTGATGGGAGTCACAGAGGGATTAAAAAGTATTTTCTTATCTCTGAACTAAACTAACAATTACACAAAGTCTGTAATACTTTTACTGTTACTGATCAGTGAAATCTGATCAAATATGCAGACGTTGTTTAGGATTTCCATCTGAAATTTAATGCTCATGTTAAAAATGTATTGTTAGATAGTTTTCTYTTTATTCCACTGTGTTTATAAAGTCAATTTGTTCAGGTGATTTTTGAGGCTTTTTTATTTAGAAATGTGTCTGAGGTGGAAGTGATGTAATGCACTCTTCCTCTATCGCTGTAATGACCTGCGACAGTAAATGTCTGTGATTTTTGATCATTTTTCTTCGTAAATATTGATATTTAAGTTGTATAAACTTTATTATACCGATTTATATTGTTTTTTAATATTATTGTGATATTTAATTGTCATTTTGACGATAGAAATAAATTTTAAAGGACTTTGATTTTTCTCTTTGGAAGCTGGTCCAATAATCTCAGTCTAGTGCGCCGTCTTGTGGTCAAAGCCTGAAATACAAATAGTTTGCCTTCGTCTCACTCTTTACCTTCGCTGTGTGCACAGAAGTGCTGAAAAGGGGGAGTCAGGTGCTTCATTTATTGTCCTCTGTAGTTATTAAGCATTTTCCTGTCACATAAAATACTGTTTGTAGTTCTTTATACTCTGGATTGTCAATCAGGTGACACTACTGCWCTTCCAATTGTATTTTATGTCTGCTATTGTGACACAGTAATTTCCCTCACAGCTAAATTAATTAAACATACATTCATTAAAACTAATCTTATCTGACCCCGCAGCCTGGAACAAATTACTGAACTGAAACTAGTAAAACTCGTCTCGCTGAGATCCTTCATTTCAACCCTGACAGATCCTGTGATGGCTGCATATGTCTGTCTTAAACACTATTTATCCACTGTAGGCATGGGACAGTATTAAATGATGACGGTATCATAACC
>NW_013952781.1:539843-541549 GCF_001266775.1 Austrofundulus limnaeus
CTCTAGTAAAATATTTACTGAGAAAAATGGTGACATGTTCAATACTTATTTTACCCGCTGTATATTTAACTTTAACTATCTTTGGAAGCTGTTTTTAGAACTCAGGTGTTATGC
This sequence comes from Austrofundulus limnaeus, assembly GCF_001266775.1. NCBI lineage: Eukaryota > Metazoa > Chordata > Actinopteri > Cyprinodontiformes > Rivulidae > Austrofundulus > Austrofundulus limnaeus. The sequence continues at coordinate 539,958 of NW_013952781.1, forward strand.
TGAAATTGTATTTACCTGTGTGCATCTGTATTTTATTGATTTTTAGCATCTAATGTAATAAGATTATCCTGATAAAGTTTACATCTAATAAGATAACTGCTTTTCTATTGCTTTATTATTTAAGACAAATCAGTGTAAACTGCACGACAAGTCTTTTTATTCAAGTAATGAATCACGTTAAAGGTTTTTATTGTGTTTTAAATTTCAAAAGGGTTTTTGACAAAGATTATATAATTATTTGCACACAGAAACAAGAAATCACAACTATGAATGTGTGTTTATGAAACACGTTCAGCTAACAAGCTGCTCAGCATTCAGTTTTATCACCTTTCACTTAAAACGTATCAAACACACAATCCAACAACACAAACAGTTTTACAGACAAGTTGTGATCAGCGCATTAAGCCACAGCAACACGGTGATGTGTTTCACAATCTGATGCTAACGTTAGCTCGTTCATTTTAAGATAGCATAAGTTAACCTGGAGCTACGATCACAGCTCACATCGCTGTTGTCTTTACAGCATCCTACGTATTTTCATATAGCTGGATTTATGATTTTAGACAGGGGGAAGCTTGGGGAACTCTGTTTTTCAGAGAGTGCCGACAGGCAGCTCTGCAGGAGTGCGCGGGGGAAAGTCTGCAGCAGAACAGACCTGAGGGAAAAAAGCACTTTTACCGTAGGCACGGTATGACAGAAGATTTTAGTGGTTTTCAAACCGTGATGTTTTCATATCACAGTATACCTTGAAACTGGTATTTGGCCCATGCCTAATCTACTGTACATGTTACTTCTATTTTTCAGTCTGTACTCAACCTAAACTTGGTAATTTAACTCTCAAATGTCATTTCATTAAGTCTTGAAATATCTATAATGCATAGATTACTACTTTGCCTCATCTATTGTTTGTACGACTCATTGTCTAAATCTGTGTAATGTGTATTTTATGTATATTTTTCTTTTCTACAATGTAACTTTTGTTTCACTACCCTGTGAGGTGTGCTGCTGACCTCTTGACCACTCCTTGGAAAAGAGATCCTGATCTCAATGGGCTCTGTCTGGTTAAATAAAGYGAACTGAGAGCTCCATGGTCTTCATTTCACTGCTGCTGGGAGGTTTCCCTCCTTACACATGGTTCAAAATGTAAAGATTTTCAATCAACTATAATTATTTTGTTTACTTCATATTTTACATGTTTACTCTTTGCTTTTAACAATGAAGTTCACTTTGAGTCTGAGATAATATGTCTGCTTCCTGGGTGTCCTGGTGAAGATCGTTTTATCACTAACGAGACACTGTAAGTTCTCATATCAGAASTGATCTAACTCCTCATGTCATAAATTCATGATATGAGCTACATATTCATGACATACAGCTGTGGAGACCACCGGAGTCCAGAGAACCCTGAGAGAARCCTGATCCACTAGACCAGGAAATATGTGTTCAATCTTTTTATTCTCCATTTGTGGTGAGCCTATGAGGACCGGTCTTTGTTAACTCTGTCAGAACCTCTAGTGGTATTAATTTATATTTTCAGATCTTCCAAGGTGCCAGTTATGGAACTCTCTGTGCATTGTTGCCCAAATCAAATC
>NW_013952781.1:542716-545286 GCF_001266775.1 Austrofundulus limnaeus
TTATTATACACATCAGGAAAAATAAAAAGACTATATTTACGTAAACAAGAAAAATACCGTACATACGGTAGTTTATACTGAATTTCATAAAAACTAGTACAACTGAATTATTCAGGTATTTTTTCCCTAATTCTTATTATTATGCTGTCTTCAAATTATTTAAAGGTAATTCTGATGGATTTGAGAGAAAGATCATAGAAAGAAGTTGGAATATTTATGTAAACAGCAGGCTAGCATGAGCTAATGTGTTGTAATTTTTGTATTAGTAGTACTGATCACATGTTTGCATTCAAACTGATTTCTGTTGTGGGTACAAAAAAACCAAAACAAAAAAAATATTCTGTTATGTTTGGTCAAATTTTCAAAGAGCCACTGCAGAGGGGCCAAGGAGCCACATGTGGCCCCAGAGCCACGGGTTGCAGACCCCTGGTTTAGGACTAAGGGTAGTGTCACGTAGGTACTGGGGTGTTTAGTTTTAGGGTAKAGGGTCAGGCTTAGGCTGTASAAARAACCAATAAATGAATGGAAGTCAWMGCACAGTCCCCACGAGGATAGWAAAAACAACTTGTGTGTGTGTGTTGTGTGTGTGTGTTGTTGACCTACCTATATTACAGTGCTCCCCTGTCCATCCTTGGTCACACTCACACTTGCCGTCCTTGCAGACTCCGTTCTTGTTGCAGAGAGGGTGGCAGGCCTTCTGCTCACACACACTTCCTGTCCACCCCTCCTCACAGCGACACACACCACCGTAACACATCCCATGGTGGCCACAGTCCACTTCACACACCTCTGTTGGACAGAGAGCCACAGGCGTTAGAAAACACGAGCTGATGTGTGTTTTAGTGCTGTGTAGGACAACGATACAAGAARGTGTAACTCAGTGAGAGTATGAACATTTGTCTGGTTTCTCCCACTTTAGAGTCGAACCCTCACAGACATCTCCAAACGTTGTGGCCCACTAAGATACTGGCCTACATCTGGATCCACAGCACCCTCACAGGGGGGTCAAACTCATTTTRTCCGAGGGCCACATGAGCGTTATGGTGGCCCTCGAAGGGCCAGTTGTGGTTGATGTCGACGTTTCATGTTTAACTTAGACTAAACAGAGTTTTAACACATCCTCCTTTAAACACTGATAAGAACTAAGTGTACAAAATATTAAAAGTAAAACTAAGAGTTTTACACACTGATGAGTTTCTAGTGAGGAGCAGCCATCTTGAATTCTGAACTCTCCCACTTTCTGACAGGGTGATGATCAACATGCATTATGGTAGATGTTGTTTATGGTCAATGCTGCTTTAAAGCAGTTTATTTTCAGACATTAGTACTGAGCTATCAACTGAACTGCTCAGTTACTTAAATCCAACAGCTCAGGGACAGGACAATTATTATTATCTTTCACCTTTTAAATWGATTTTGTTGCATTTAATCATAAATTTAAAGTCAGTGTGTGCCCACCAACACTTAGACACGCCCACAGGTAAGTAGGCCACTCCCACAACACTTGGACGCACCCACAGGTAAGTAAGCCACGCCCACCAATACTTGGACATGCCCACAGGTAAGTAGACCACGCCCACCAACAATTGAACACGCCCACAGGTAAGTAGGCCACACCCACCAACACTTAGAATATGTATATATTACAGCCCTGCCCACAGGCCTGTCTAACAATAACCACACCCCAAAACATATGGACATGCCCCTGGCCACGCCCAGAGCCAAATCGACATGCCCACATTAGGTTCCGCTCCCTTTCATAATTCTGCATTGCCATTTGACTTGGCCATGTGAGGTGTCTATGAAGTCAGGGGGAGCCACTGAGCATGGACAATCAACTCCCATCTCGTTAGGACACTCCTATCTGGACTTTGAAAATGAATGGGAGTCTATGGCAGTCCTACGAAGGGAGGGGCCAAGGTCCACCAAACTTGGTGGGAAGGTGGCTCCCCCGGGGGTAGTATATAATCCAAGTCTGGTCCACTTGCACCTCTTAGTTTTTGAGTTATTAAACTTGTTCCTCTTTTTTAAATGAATGGGAGTCAATGGCAGCTACGTATATGAAGGAAAGTAGCCACATCCACCAAACTTGGCACACATTAAAACTTTAAATAAGATATAAGAAACAATTTGGCGGGCCAGACGGAAGTCACCCACGGGCCACATCTGGCCTGTGGGCCTTAAGTTTGACACGTGTTGTAGAACATGTACTCTGCCTCACTGCAGAACTGTTCAGCAAGTTGGACGCGATGACGCTGCCTGCCAACTTGGCGGAAAAAAATCTTGTAAAAACACGAAGGCTGCATGAGCTCATCTGGTCAGACTGAGCTGAAAACAGCATTTCAACCAAGGCCTCGTTTTGAGTCGTCATAGAAAGGAGAGACTCCAGTGCTAATCACCAGACCTGTCATCATCTCCAGCCAAACACACACCTGTTCACATGTTTATATTTATGTAAGGAATAATGCTTCAGACATGGCAGTGTTGTCACTCTATTACTGTTGTTGTATTAATGTTGTCACAACATTACTGAGCTTCTATAGATGATGCAGTAAGAATAGGAATAATAG
>NW_013952781.1:545984-547518 GCF_001266775.1 Austrofundulus limnaeus
AACAATAGTAATAATAGAAATAACAGTAATAATAACAATAGAAAATAATAGAAATAGTAATAGAAATATTAGTAATAATATTAATAATAATTGAAATAAGTAATAATAGTAATAATAGTAATAATAGCAGCAGATTAAGCAAACATGATAAAATGATCAAACTGATTCTGTTTGACTCTGTTTTTTAGTAGCTGTTACAATCACACATCAGAGCTACTTTTTGACATCTTTCAAATCTTCTCAACCTCATGGAGCACWACTGTAGAGGCTTTTCTTTATTTACTGTGGAGGTGTTACATGTTGTGTTCAAGTCATGTGCCTAACAAAACCACACTCATCATACGTAGCCTTGTGCGTTCTTTAAAAAAAACAAGCCTTGTGCATTCTAAAAGAAGTGAGATGTGAAAACCCCAGGGACACTTCACCTGACTAGAGGATCTGTGATATTCAAACACCAGGATAATTCTGTAAAATCTGCTCACAGCTCCTTTAGTCATCACTTCTTATGATCAGTGTTTGCAGGTATAGCCTTCGCATAAATTAATAACTTCATTAATGTGTTTTTAGTGTTTAAAATACTGACTCTTGATATTTATACACGTTCCTTGATGGCTCCATCTCAAAGGCTAATATTGTAAATGTGACTAAATAATTTTGTTCCCATGAATAAATAAAATAACTAATATTCTGATCTCTGAAACAATCCTGATCTGTGTGAGCATTTCTTTTGATGGCTCCGGATCATTTTGTATTTCTTTTAAATGGTATTACTGTAGCTTTGTTCAGGGGTGTGGGTAACGGTTTGCAAACACAAACTCTGCAAAAACTCCATTAATATTGTTTTGGAACATCCTGCAAAAGGTGTACCTCTGAAGTGCAGAACCATTTATAACGTGCTCATATAACAGAGATTCATTGTGCAAGCAGCACCTTCGAAATATAAGCCAGCATTTGGAAGTACTCCAGCTTATAGGAAGTTGAAGTATCTCTACCTAACCTGCATGTTTTTGYTCAGAGTACCAGGAGATCCAGTGAAGGGCTGAGAGGAGCTGAGGCCTCATGTTTCAACAGTGCGTACACACAAAAAGCTTGGGTGCGCACCTTTTCACGCAAAACTCTAGATGTATCAAAACTGAAATGAACGTGGAAATGTGTGCAGCCCCGCACCAACTTCATGGCTGGTGTKTACACGTTTCTGTGCTTCTGGTTCCAATGGCGACACAGAGGATTGTTGGAAACTTTTAGTGATATAAAAATGATTAATGTTCACACCAGAAACACGTGATTAACATGGACCTCCACTGTGAGGAAACASRGASCCCTCAGTCTGCTCTGAATTCACAGAGCTTTAWACTCTGACTGCTGACTCTTATCYGTGATGGTCTTCACTTATACAGACTGTAGTGTTCCCYCAATTCTTTGTGAGGCAGGAAGCAGTTGAAGCTTCTTCACTGGGTGACAATCCACCTGTGGTTCTGATCTGCAGAACCACACTCAGCTGTGCAGTTTGTACCTCCTCTCTGAGGGACACCGT
>NW_013952781.1:549485-551033 GCF_001266775.1 Austrofundulus limnaeus
GAACATATTAAAACAAAAACAACTTACAAATTTAGATTTAGTAAAATAAAGAATAAAGTCATATTTTAAAAAAGACAATGGATTKTATTCTTGGAATAAATTCTTAAGAGTTGAGCACAGATGGAATGAAAGAAGAAACAAAGATAACACACCTAAAGAGCAGTCTGGTCCAGTCCAGTTCTGGTTGCAGGCACAGGTGCTGGTCTCTGCGTTATAGGTGCCGTGGCCTGAACACTGGTCCGGACACATGGCCTTGGCTATTTCACAGCTCGCTCCCCCCCATCCTGGCTGGCAGTGACACTCCCCGTGGATACACACCCCGTGGGCTGAACAGCTGGGGTCGATGCAGTCCACTGGAAACAAACAGGAAGTCATCATTTAACCAAACATCCTGATAAACATGTCCTGCTGAATGCTTCAGACATGTTTTACTTTAGTTCAGGTTGTTCCTTTGGGGAAGTAAAAACTGCAATCATGTTGTTGTTAAATTTGGTTTCTAAAACCATCATYAAATAAACAAATGTACACATTTATTAAGTTTAGATTTGAACTCAGCTGACCCACATTTGTGATAAACCATGTTCTAACATGTGAGCTTTGCTGGTGGATTACCTATAGTACACAGAAAAAAACACATTTCAAAATATGTCACTGTAAAAATAAAATGTAAAAGTGGAATTAAACAGACCATCAGGATATTGTAAAGAGGGAAGCTGAACACACAAAGTAATAAAACAATCAGTGATACACYGGTTTGATGAAAAGCTTCAGATGTATCCAGAACACAGACAGAAGAGATGAGCAGTGGTTAAAAGTTCCAGCTTTAACCAGCAGCCGAACTGAACAGTGATGAAACTCTGCTAGAGTTCAGAGTCACAACATGACTGCAGCTCAGCAGGGGAGAAGACGAGTTCAGAGGATGAAGATCCYAGGTTTACAAATGTACCTTTTTTATTGTTAGTTTAAGAAAAAAAATGATTAAATGTTTTTTAATCAACAGCTTAACAATATGATGAAGAAAACATGAATGTAACTGATCAGTTAATGAAGGATGCACACATCTATTGTGTTTCCATCCAGTTGTAGAGTGAATTTTTATCGAACTTTTCAAAAATCGCAAAAATTAAATAAATAAAAATTTGAATCTAGACTGTTTCCATCTGGTGTCCCTCTCGACTGTTTGATGCGAATAAACGAGGCTACAAAACGCGTGATTACGTCAGACGAGGCTACGCAAACGCGTGATTAGGTCAGACAAGGCTACGCAACGCGTGAATACGTCAGACGAGGCTACGCAACGCGTGATTACGTCAGACGAGGCTACGCAATGCGTGATTACGTCAGACGAGGCTACGCAACGCGTGATTACGTCAGACGAGGCTTCGCAACGCGTGATTACGTCAGACGAGGCTACGCAACTCGTGATTACGTCAGACGAGGCTACGCAATGCGTGATTACGTCAGACGAGGCTACGCAACGCGTGATTACGTCAGACGAGGCTACGCAACGCGTGATTACGTCAGACGAGGCTACGAAACTCGTGATTA
>NW_013952781.1:552270-553923 GCF_001266775.1 Austrofundulus limnaeus
TGTGTGTGTGTGTGTGTGTGTGTGTGTGTGTGTGTGTGTGTGTGTGTGTGTGTGTGTGTGTGTGTATGTGTAAACCAAAGAGTCTAGTCAAATGAGAGACCACCTGTCCAACAGCTGAAGTTTGGACCACAGTGGGTCATGATGCAACAGAACAGCAGCTCATCTCCAACAGAAGAGCTCAAAATGAAAAGCATCAAAGCGTAGAAAAGGTCCAAAGTTCAGAACCTCAACTTGACTGAAATATTGTGGCGTGACCATCAGTGAGCTGAACGGTAACTTCAATGAACTGAAGAAACGATGGAGGAAAGAGAGGGAGGAAATTCCCCCACAACCATGAGAAAAAAATATACACAAATGATAACCATAAATTACTAGAAGCACTTGAAGAGCGCAAACCTCCGCCAAGGCAATAGGGTCAATTATGCTAAAAGGTTCCCCTTGGAAAATTCAGTGCTTTATAGTAAATATAGTAACATCATGTTGCATGTAATTAGACATAATTGTAAATGATGGAAATCAAACTTTCAATGTATTCAAAGATATTTATGTGAAACATATGCGGTCATACACAACCGAAAACATGACCTCGCCCTTGGCGGAAGAAATGATGACATGAGACATGAGACATGAGGCTAGCTCAGTTTCTGCTAGTTAGTGTTTGATTTGTGAAGATTGTTGAAACTTCTGATTTCACATGAATGAAACTTGACGAACAACAGACTTTAGGGTATAGTTTACAAATTTACACATAAACAAATCACCAAATGACCTGTGGATGAATAATTCTAGTAATTTTTCTACAAAAATATGTTTGACTGATGGATTTATAACGTGATCTAGAGTATGATGTGACCCCCATTATTTGAGGAAAACAAAAACACATTATAAATGAGCATTAGTAGAGCAATTGTCAATATTTATTCCTGTGTGTAATACAAACCCCAACTTCAAAGATGATTTTTGAAGTTAATTTTCACATTAAACATGAATAAACACGTCATGTTGAAATGAAAGCATCTSTTCTGGCTTCAATAGTTTTCTTTTGTTGTTTTGTCAGCGAGTGTATGTTTGTGGTGTTCATTAGAGAGCAAAGGTTTGTACCTTCCTCACAGTTGTCTCCTTTATACCCAGTGTTGCAGATACAGGAGCCCTTCATGCAGATGCCGTGTCCTCCACAGTTGATGTCGATGCACTGGTTGGACGGCACGTCACACTCCGTGCCTTTCCACCCACTGTAGCACTGGCAGCGGCCTCGCGAGTACTGACCGTTACCACTGCAGAGCACTGGACAGGCAGCTGGATCAGACACAAAACCAGCATCAAACAATGAGTCACAGCATCCTTGTATGGTGGTTTCTTTTCTACGTTCCCAAACAAGTTATCTTTACCACTGCCTTACTTTCAAGAATTGTTGCACCTGAACATAAACATTTTATTTTTACTCCCTCCTAGCTCACAGTGCAGCTCTAAACTGAAGAGCACAGATGTTCTGCTGAGGCAGAGYAACACTTCAGGCTTAAAGGGATCCCTGATTAGTTGTAACATTAGACTTTATTTGATAAACGTATATTTTAACTGTAAAATATCAGATATTGTCCAAGATTAACCTTCAGGGTGGATATACAGTAGCTCGCTAGCAGCCTCGCACCGAGG
>NW_013952781.1:560698-563069 GCF_001266775.1 Austrofundulus limnaeus
CTGTAAACAACCCTACTGAGAGGAGAGAAGTACCGAGTCGAACGAGACGGCTGTAAATGAGAGCTGCTGCTTTGTCAGACTAATTTATTTTAATTTGAAGCCTTATCAACACAGACCGGTTTCATTCACTTCCTCCACTGCTGTATGCTAAAACAACTAGCAGACACTGTGCAGAAAGTCGACGTCATTCAAAACTCCGCCTTCTGTTCTCTGATTGGCCCAGGAGAAATTCTTCTCTGTAGAAGAAATCCCAGACGGAGCAGTGAAGGAAACTAGAATAAAGTTGAACTGTGTAGGAAGGCAAGGATCAGGCTAACCAGAACCTGTTTTCCAGGAGAAATTCCAGTGTTTCTGTTGCCATTCACATTGTTCTTATTCATTTATTCAATACCATCAATAACTTGTCCAGGGTGTACCTCACCACTCACACAATGATCAACAGCAAGGCACAGTGTGGTGAGGTGTGCTGCAGTTCAGGGCTTTCTGTTGGTTGTGTAGAAGTTTGGTTTGGCTTTAAGCCAAGAAAATAAACATTATTACGCATTTCTAAATTAAAAAAAGAAAGAAAACGTTCCTCCATCATCTAAGGATCATGAAGAGCATGATTAAAAAAAACACCCGTAAGATTTCTGTTAGTAAAACATCATGGAAACAACTTCTTTACCTCGAGAGCAGTCAGGCCGTAAGAAGCCTGGGAAACAGTGYCATATTCCTGAGAGACAGTCACCATTCCCATGGCAGTTCTGAGGACACTCCATAATGGATTCTGGTTCACAATATGAGAGAGAGACACACACAGAGAGAGAGATTTAAGTGATGCTAATTAATTAATTTCCAATGTTCCCAAAGACTTTATTGTTTTAATTCCAACAACAGTGGCTGATTACAACATCACTGAGGAGCTGGCTCACCTATAGTGATGGTGTTGTAGAAAACTTGTTCTGTGTTKCGTCCATCGTTGTAAACGGCCACGTGCCAAATCCCCGTGTCCAGGTACTGGATGAACCCAGCTTCCAGCACGGTGACTGAGCGTGCGTGTCGAGACCCACCATCAGACTCCTCAGCATGGAAACCATCCAGGTGTGCGTACACCGAGTCTGTGTCACGGAGCGCTCTCTTGTCTTTGGAAATAAGACGACTACCATCCAGCAGCTCCACAAAGTCGTACTGAAGCACAAAATACAAGACAGCAAACAGGTTCAGTTGTTGTTGGTCTCACTAAGTTCACAGTCTTTAGAGAATGTTAAGAATRGCTTTAAAGTATCAGAGTTTAGGCATATATCTAAGCTGAAACATCTCCAKATTTTACAACAGAAGTTCTGATTGAAAAAAAAAACTATTTTAACATAAATGTGGGAAAACATTTGCAAAAATGATACCATTCTTAAACTGCAGACACAAGCTGCACAAAATCACTTGGAGTGCCACAAATGGCCTACGATCTGCACTAGGGGTGTCCCGATACCAGTTTTTTCAAGACTGAGTACAAGTACGAGTATTTCAGTTTAGGTACTCACCGATACCGATACTGGTATCGGTCTCGGGACACCTCTAATCTGCACCTACGTTAGGCTACGTTCACACTGCAAGTCTTAATGCTCAATTCTGATTCTGTGGAAAAGGATTTGTTTCTCTAGTTGTTATATTTTAACCAGACTCCAGTATGAACCWCTCATGGCATTGATGTGACTTGAAGGTGGATAAAATGAGGTGACGCCACATTCAGAAATAAACATGATGCTACATGTTAGCATGTTGATTCTTAAGTTGTGCAATCAGAGGCAATTCATTATTTGACCTGCTTGTTTAGTTCAGTGTTTACACATGAACCTGCCTCTGACTGGATACTTTGCAGTGTGTATTTAGAGCAATGTGCTGAAAGTATCAGTCCAGTCACTTTAGTACCAAGAAGGTCCAAGACCGATGGGACTGTCATACGTTTCAGTGGACTCTCAGTCATCCAGAATATGGAAAAAGAAAAAGATGAAGCAATTGGACTTTTGTTCTTGTCCATTGCAGACACATGTTAATGTTCATGCACGTGTGTGTGTGGTGTTCAGAAAACCAACCTGTGTGTGTGAGGGTGGTAAACCTTTGCGTCCATAAACACCAACCAAAGCATCTTTCTGGACAGATATGTTGAATTTTAAGAACTGTGGTTGATCAATATACATGTGGGACCTCCAAAATACACCTGAAAAAAGAACAAAAAATAAAACAACCTGTGATTTGATGATTTAAGGCTTCATTTACACACTTCCCCCCTCGATATAATTAAAACATGCGTTTCCATTGCAAATGTGCGCAAAACTTTGTTGATATTCTGTTAATGTCGAAAACACAGTTTTGCAACTGCTGTGTTTCTATTAAG
>NW_013952781.1:563400-564951 GCF_001266775.1 Austrofundulus limnaeus
ACTCCAGACAGAAAAACAGAAAAGTGATGCTGGAACAAAAAGGATCTTTTTTTTTTACCTCCTTCAATTAGTACTCCCTGCAACGTGCAAGCTATGAGGACTGGAAACCTGTCCAGTGAGAACCACAGAGTCAAATAACTTTGGAGCACGGGAACTCATCTCCATTTATTCAAAGAACTCTCCTCTCTTTCTCTCCATACAGGGGAGGAAAAACAAAACAAAAATCAATCAGGGTCAACATGGCTACCACAAGAGTGCCGCCCTTTTTTTTTCAAAGTCAAAGCACACAATATAAAACTCTCGCAGGCTGTTATAAAACCCGGTGTTGAGCTTCCAGGACCGGTTTCACCTGGTCAGATCTGTTCCTTTTATTGCCTGGAACAGATCCATCAGGTGGGGTTCTGAATTTTATGCATTATTGCAGAAATATCGCCCGCCAGGGGGTTTCTGGCTGAATCCAGGTGGGAGAGCGGCTCCTGGATGTAGGACCACGGTTCCACCTCACTGGTTTTCTTCCTTTTATTCCCCTGCATCAGCACCAGCAGCCCCGTGCTGGAAATCAGCCGTTACACCCGCCGGTGCTCGCCTGACGACTTTTGATCGCTTATATCTCAGTGTGGGTACGCCCCAGGAACTTGCGCCCTTCCAGGTTGTAGCAGAGGTCCAGAACTTTAAAATGAGCCATGTCCCGCCCGGATCCGACACTCAGAGCCGGTGCTAGAGGCTCCGGAGTAAATTGAGTACTATYTCGCCCTCCAAAGCGCCTTTTTCGGCCGGTCGTTGGTTAATAGCTCCGCGGGGGAATGTCCCAGGAACTTGCAACCACCTCCAGTTTGTAGAGGAGGACCGTAGCTTTCCAAAGTCAGCTCACTTTCCTGGATCCGATGCTCAGAGCCCGCGGGAGAAGCAAACGAAGGTTGAAATTTCCTCCCAAAAATGCGCGTAAAATGCACTAAGTCGTGTGTAATTTGCTTATAGCTCCGCGGGGCAACGTCACAGAGACTCCATTCAAGTATCAGCTTGTAGGGCAGAAATACTGTAAATCTTTAAAACCCGACCAGCCATTCCGGGTTCTGACGCTCCTAGCCCGGGAGGGGGGCTAAAACCACCCCGGTGGGAGGTCCGATGGTGCGTATTTTGGAGGTGTTTTGCTTATTGCTCCGCGGGGTAACGTCGCAGGGACTTTAATCAACTTTCACATTGTAGGGCAGAACCAGAACTTTATAACAAGACCAGCCACTCTGGGATGCAATGCTCAAAGCCGGCGCTAGAGGCTCCGCAGCAAGGTTGCGCTGCACGGGCAACTGGGAATCAGCTGGCAACTGGTTGGGCACCCCTGATCTAGACTCTTTGGCTCCGTCCTGGACCTAAAACTGTCACTTGCTTATGGAGGTAAATTTGTGTTTTTATTATTCAATCAAACAAAAAAGCATCTTCAATCAAAAAAATAATTTCAATCAAAAATGTTTTTTTCAACCAAACAAAAAATAAATTCAATCAAAAAATAATATTTTCAACCAAAAAAAAAAAATTCAACCTATTGTATATTGT
>NW_013952781.1:565648-567440 GCF_001266775.1 Austrofundulus limnaeus
ACAATATACAATAGGTTGAATTTTTTTTTTTTGGTTGAAAATATTATTTTTTGATTGAATTTATTTTTTGTTTGGTTGAAAAAAACATTTTTGATTGAAATTCTTTTTTTGATTGAAGATGCTTTTTGTTTGATTGAATAATAAAAACACAAATTTACCTCCATACTTCCTGATCAGTTCACGTTCTGGTACACAAAAGTCCCTTCATTGTGACTCAAAATAATAAAAAAATAAATAAGAACTGTTGTATCAATATGTCTGTTTTACATCTGCAAAAAGATACAAAAGATTACCTATATTTTTTCCTTTCATATTGATGTCAGTTTGAGGTCAACTAAGAGTCTTTAATAATGTCAGAATCAAGTCAAATACAAACTTTCCTTTTTAAACTTTATTTCCTGTGCTGACCAGTTCATGTTTTATGTTTTAACCAAAGATGTTTCTTCATTTCATGGGTCAACAGTTTTTTCTTTACAAAAGTAACGTTTTTCTTATTGACATAGATCTTATGTATCTTAAGTATCTACTGATAAAAAATTAACAGTTAAACTGTCTGTATGCTTTGTGTTTAAGATCTTTTTTTAATCAACTAAAGAGGTATTTGAAAATAGTTTGTTTATTCTGAGAATAAGTCAGTGCCACCCCCCCGCTGGCGCCCCCTACAGATCTGAGACCCGAGCCTGTGTGTCTGCATCTGGGTCCAAACCTCCACTCACCTGTTCACTGCTTGTAGTAGTAAACAAATGCAAAGAATATTTGATGTTTGCTTATAAATCATTACCTGATCAGATTAAGTTAGATTACCTCCAATCTGTGTTAGCTACAACTGGTCAGCACACAATAGACTGGACACCATTCTAAATGGCTTTAAGCCCAATATTACTCAGTCATTTCCCTCTAATTCACACCTTCACACATGAGACCAAAGCATCGCTCTGTGAAACAGGAAAACAAAGACCCTAATGACCCTCAGCTGGGAGGGTCCTATAATATAATACTGTTCAGGTATCAAAAACTAGTTGCCTTTTTGTTTTTAAACGAAATCAAATGAAATATTTGAGTTTGAACCTGGTGGGACGTCTTGAACGACTCGTCTCCCCACGTCCACCTCTCCTGTGTCGATGGTGCTGTTCTCCAGAAGYAAGATCTTACCTGTCAGGTGACAAACACATGCAGCTCACAGTCATTTCATTCAGTAAAACACAAGAGAAGGAACATGTTGGTCAACTCTTCTTCCCTCAGGTCAGTCAAGTTCAAACTGAGTGAGATCGTTAAACGTTATAAATATCTAAACTTCTATCATCTGAGCAGGAAGTAAAACATGCTGCCTGATAATAATAATAACAATCCAAATCTKATGAGACAAAACGTCAACACAGAATAAAAAAGACATCAAATCTAAAGTTGATGGAAAAAGCAACAAATAACAACATACAAAATAAATACATCTCAATGTACAGTATTTTAACACCTAAAATGGAAAATGTAGACATTTATAAGATGTTTTAATTCCTAAAATTCATTAAATTTTGAGCTTTGGTGACTTTTTAAGACTCATAAACCCTGAAGAATAACCAGAGTTATCTTTAAAAATGTTAAACTTTCCTTAAATGACAGTTAGACCAGAGATTCTTAACCTAGCGCCACCTTGAGGGCCTCAAAAGAACAACAGTTTTTAACTTTGGGCCGCAGAGGGCCGTGGGACCACATTGATTTTGAATAAGGTGCAACACACTTTCTCACCACTAGTAGCAGTAGTGCACCACTCAGATTTGGTGCACTACTGCTACTA
>NW_013952781.1:567690-569403 GCF_001266775.1 Austrofundulus limnaeus
TCCATACATTGGTAATGTCTGACTGGGCCTCGTGTCACTTTATGTTCAATAAATTGGGCCCCGATGTCAAAAAGGTTAAGAAGCCCTGAGTTAGATTGATATGATCTAATTTGGAGGAGACATTTTTAAAGTTTTAGCATAATTTGCCAGTTTGCTTAAACAAAGATACATGTTGTTTAGATGCATGGAAACTCAGTCACTGAAGCAAACTAAGACTCACCGTTGTCTGTAGAGACTACGAAGTTGTTGGGAGTTGTTTCTCTTCCTCCATTTTCAAACGCTCCATATCCCTCAGTGTCCTGAAGCTGCCAGTTCAAACCAAACAGGTGCATCGCTGGACAAAACACACAACCAGTCAGAGACATGGAGTTAATTCAATCAGCTGTAGAAGGAAAATACACTGTGAGGATCAGGAAAAAACAACTCTCAATTAACAACAAAAAGAGCAACAAGGAAAACAAAACATGTTGAAGGAGATATTAAAAGTAAATATTGAGCGGTTTCCTCCTCCTGCATGTTCACGTTCATGTTCCAGTTAGTGTTCCACCAAGTGTGACAGATTACAGTATGTCTGACKTCTTCAGGATTATGTGTTCTCAATCAGAAAGTTCCAGAAACAACTCAACATTTTAGCTTTGCATGGATTATAACCTGAGATTAAGCATTCAGACAGATTTTTTCTTTTAGAAAACAGGTTCTTACTGAACGTCACACCAGTGTTTCCCAACCCTGGTCCTCAAGGCACACTGCCCTGCATCTTCTTCTTTTATTCTTCTTATTTTATAATTTACAGGGTTGGTGTCATTTGTTTCCTTCTAGAACGAAAAAAAGATGACATTGAACATCTTATCTTATGTTTTTGAATTATTACAGTGTCTGAAGATATTTTTGGTGCAYTTTGGTGCCAGTTTAGGAAATACTGACAGAACAGTTGGGGAAAGTGCGTGACCAGATTTTCAAAAAAAGCTCCAATTTTGACATTTTTTGGCACTTTTTGTGGATGCCAGCTGTAATTGGCTTTATAAGTTTAATATTAGTTACCTATGTTATAGATTTAATTTTGTTTTTATCTCATGTCATGTGTTTTTAGCAGCTCTTTTCCTCAGCCTTGTCACAGCCCTGCTCCCCCTCCCTTCACAGATCCTCAGGTAATCAGCTCATGCAACTCACCTYTGTRCCTCTGRATGMCTCAAAGTTTTGGAAAGAGTTTTGTTCTATGTTGAGAATAACCCTCAGTCTGTCTTCAGGATTTCACCCTCAGARYGATGGCCAGACTGAAAGGGCCAATCAGGAGTTGGAGACCCGCCTATGTATCCCGTGTGAGGACAACCCCACTAAAWGGGCTGAGAACCTCTCCCTGGTAGAACATTCCATCAACGTCTTACCATCAAGTGCCACTGGTCTATCCCCTTTTTACGTCATATTTGGACATCAACCACCGGTGTTCACCACTCATGAGCGTGCTGCCCAGGTGCCATCTGCTCATCGGGCCACCCTCCGCTGCCAAAGAGTTTGGAGAGCAGCCAGGAAAGAGCTCCTCAAGTCCTCCATTATCGCTACTAAGACAGCCAACCGCAGAAGGATTCCTGCACCCCTGTATCAGGTTGGAGACCGTGTATGGTTGTCTACCAAAGACCTTCCTCTGAGGGTTGAGTGCCGGAAATTGGCACCTTGCTTCGTGGGACCCTTTCCTATTTCCAAAGTGGTGAACCC
>NW_013952781.1:572204-575641 GCF_001266775.1 Austrofundulus limnaeus
TGTCGGATACCTTCTGCCATCTGCTCTTCTGGTAATGACCCTGTTTCTGTTTCTCGGACTCCTGCCCCTCGTCTCTCCCGTGCTCGGCACCATGACACCTCAGACTTCCTGGTACTCGACCCCTGCCTGCCTCCTGGATTAGAGTTAAGTTTGCTCCTCTTAACCTGTCGTATTCTCTGATCCCTCTGTGTATGACCCTCGTCTGTCCCTGGACCCCGGACCCGTTTCTCGGACCTGCAACGCTCCCAAGGATCGTTGGTGACGTCATCGTGTTTCTCTGGAACCAAACTGACAGTCGGTGTTTCCACACGGAGGCTCCCAGTTGACACCAGGTTAGTGGCTAAAAATACTAGTATTTTATCCCAGTGTCTTACAGCCACTAACCTGTTTTTTTTTTCTGTGTCCAGAAAACCGGACCCACGCGCCTGGGTTGTTCCAGCTCCACACCAGCAATTTTAATAAAATTTGTAAACCTTTTGTCTGTTTTCAGGTTTTTATCAGAGCTCAAACTCAGATCCTTAACAACCTGGAATTCATTAAGCAATCAGTTTTTAACATTTTGGTTCCAAAAAAAAAACATATCTGAAGCAAAAGATCTGGTAATTATGGTCAGATATTATATAGAGAGTCAAAGCCATGATTTTTAGCGTTAATCTTGAATTCTGACTTTGTGTCTGGGAGAAATTTTGTAAGAAATTGGTTTTTTATACCTGGAAGGGATGTAGTTTAATGGGGTACCAATAAAATTGCTGGTACTTTTTTATACAGATACACATGGRCTATCTCTTGGACTGTTTTATGGCAGATGGCAGACCAACTGAAGGTGCATTACTGCCACCTACTGAACTGGAGTGTGGACATGAGATACAGGGAAAAAATAAAATGAGAAATTATTAATTTACTAACAAATACTGTTATCAACTCAATGATTCAACTAAATTCTCTCTAATTTTGTGTTTAAAAAAACCTTTAACTTTACTGATGTCACTAAATATATTAATTGCWAATTTAAGATTAAATTTCTTTCTGCCCTGCATGTTTTAGAAGTTTCCCTGCTTTGACACACCTGATTCGATTGCAGCTCAACAAAAGCCTGTTAATCAGTTATCAATTGAAATCAGCTGTGTTGAAGCAGGGAAACATCTAAAATATGCAGGACAGTGTGCCTTGAYGACCAGGGCTGGAAACACTGTCTTAAATCAGATCCTTTACTTTGAACCAGTTTTTATGCACAGAATTTCTTAAAACTCTGGGTCAAACTGAAGACTGAGTTTTATCCAGAGGTGTACCATAACTAACAGTGGTGGGCACTAGCCCCCTAAAGTGAAAATTGACTAATTTTTTTGAGCTTTTCTTAATATTTTTTTTAATCTACTTGCAAATATGCACTTTCTAAATTCATGAACGTAATAGTGCATATTTACTTGTTTATATAGGTATGGGCAGTGTTACGTATTTTGTTATACTGCAGTATTAAAATATGACCACAGTATATAATGAGTCACGTGAGGTGAAGTGAAACAAGGCTCTGAGCTGGAAGAAAGAATAGGCTACATGCACCTGTTGTGATGACGTCAGCTCATTCAGAAAACAAACGGAGGAGAGGGGGACAGTAGCTGTGTTTCCATTACAAATGTGCTCAAAACTTTGTCGAAATTCTGTTAATGTTGAAAAACACAGTTTTGCAACTGTTGTGTTTCCATTAAGTAAGAAATGCTATTAAAGTCACGCGTGAACACGTTTGTTCTCATGATAAGTCATTACAAACATGGCGGCGATGGATGTAAACACATAGCATGACACTAGCGCTCATCATCAGAGGAGACGTCGGCGTCTTTTATCGAGGCTACGTATGAAATTGTAGTCGGTGAGTTTACTATTTTATACTACTTCTGTGATATTACTACTTCTTCTACTTCCTGTTATCTTCTTCTTCGTCTTTTTCACCAGTAGAAACAGCCGGTTGTTGATCACGTGACACCCGTGATGTGAAAAAAGTGTTTCCATTGCAGTTTTGTGAAAAACACCAATTTTGATACGGCCGAAAAACCAACTCATCCTAGTGCAAAAACATTTTGTCGAAAAATGTAATTTTTTCGAAATTGACGTGTTTCCATTGAGCAAATTTATTTTTCGAAATTCTAATTTGCGCATTTTCATGGTCAATGGAAACACAGCTGGAGACCCCCGTCCCCGTCTGAACGAGGGTTAAAAAACTCAGCTTCACAGGTTTAAATTGAGAAAGTGACAGAAATGGAAGAAAACACTTTCACTGTAGTTTGTTTTTTTTATCTTCTTTTGGATTTGCTAATGATGTAAAACCAATCTTGGACACACCTGAGGGGTATATAACAGAGTGGTTTCCTGCTTTATCAGCAGAGGTCCCATTTCTCAGTGTCACAAAGAAGGATGTTTGAGCACATCTTGATCACCATGGAAACAGTCTGAGCGAAGCTCGTTCACCTATTCTGTTCATAATTACATCCCAGAAATAAATACATAAAAATCATACTGAAACATCTGTATTTCTAGTTTGATTTTTATTTATTTTGTTTGGATTACTTGAGATGTTGTCATAACAAATTTAATTAAAATATCTTTAAAGAGCAGAGGATTTATGTTGTATCTTTATGTCTGATATTTGTTGTATTTTGAGGGGGTGGGGGTGTTCTGACCCAGTAGTGACATTTGAGTTCAKCACTAACACCAGAGGAAAGTGTGAGAGTTTTACATCCCACTAACCTGTTTAGGAGCGTCTCTAACTCACATTCTGTGAAATTTCTCTTTGTCTTGACTCTACACATGAATATTGATCATAGATATWTATCACTGGATTGGGCGTCACGTGACCTGGGCGTGGCTTCGCAAGGGGGACTTTTATGCATTGAGCTAATGCTAACGCTAACCATTGAAATCAAAAAGCAGAACGTAGCGCGGTGCAAACAAACACTTTATAAATGTACAAATGGTTCAAATACTTTGCTATAAATTTCAGAAATTGATACATGTTTACAAGAGCTAAAAGGGTTATGTTTCACAGGTAAATATTACGCATATTTAACCAAAATTATTTTAATTATAAAACCTGTATGCTAACATTAAACAGCTTCAATTCTCATGTTTAACCTTTTTTAAAATCGATTTTATCTGTTGTCAAATATTTGATAAGAAACATGTAAATATGGACTTTATTGGATTGTTGACTAGTTAGACTGCATAATAATCCAGAAATTATGTAGACCCACTAATGACAGAAACAGTAATGTAATGATTGAGCATCATAAACATTTAATAGTTACGTTGTCAGACAGGCCGGTTAATTCAGATTTTATATTTTCTTTATTCAGTATTTGTGTTTTTCAACATTTCCAGACAAAAAGTAGAAAGAAAAAGTGCCAGCTGTGGTTCAGCTTCAGATACAGCCTGCATTATTGTGA
>NW_013952781.1:576590-580261 GCF_001266775.1 Austrofundulus limnaeus
AGATTAGTTACATGTTTGAATAATATAACAACACATATTTAACCGTTATGAGAACAGCAGGTGAGAATTTTGTATGAATGCCTGTGATTCAGCCGTAGGTCAGTAGYGGGCGAACGCAGGCATTGAAGACCCTGTATAAATTGATTAACTTCCTGGTTTTTCGCCAGTGTGGTTTCCTGTCAGCTCCGGTTACATTAAACCTCACTCAGTTCCAGAACTCTGGTGTTGTGTGGTTTGATTCCTTCTACAAATCATTTTATTTAACAATGGTGGTTTTAAAATTGACTTCAGTCTATTGAATACGTATTTTTCTTACAATACCACAGAACTCGTCCAAATAAGCAAATTCTGTGAGATTCCACTTTTTACTTTGGATTCAAGTTCAAGTTCAAGTTTATTTATATAGCTCCAAGTCACAATATACGTTGTCTCAGGYCACTGTACATAAAAAGAACAATGTAAAGAAGAAACCAGRAGATTGTGTTGAATCACTTCATCACAGTCTCCCATCCTGAGCAAATGGTGGAGAGGAAAAACTCCCTGCTAATCAGGAAGAAACCTCCAGCAGAACCAGGCTCAGGACAGGAGACCATCTGCCTCGATTCAATTTTGTTTGGTCAATTCTGAGTTTTTAGATCCGCGCATCATTGAAACTCAGTTTGATACTGGCAAATCATAGGGCCCTAGCTGTGGCTGAGGGGATTAGGGGAGTCTTCCTGTGACCCCCCCTCCCCCTCCCCCAATGTGTCTCAGTTGTTGTGTCCTTGGGCAAGACACTTCACCCACCTTGACTACTGGTGGTCAGGAGTGCTTACCACCGTCGATGGGACAAAGGGACATAATAAAGCCATTTACCGTTGACCAAAACATCATTAAACTCGCTTTAGTAGRTAAAAGWAGCAAAACATTACTTGAAAGTAGCAACACATTAGCTAAAAGCTAAATGCAACAAAACAACAGCTAAATGATAAAAATATTAGACTGCATAAAATTTGAAGTAAACATAAGTGCAGTGACCATCAACTAAAATCCAGTCAAAATGCTGGTAAGCTGTCTGCAGCCTCCAGAGACAAAGGTTCATTTAGAATTAATTTATTCTTGAAGATCCATGAAACGTGTGATAAAGTAATATAGCTGGGTGTTATTTTTTAACCATGACACGRTAAATTTAGATCAGCACAGCATTGAAACACAGTTTGATAGTGACAAACATTGTTTGGATTTGATAGAAATGATTGTAAGTACATATTAGAAATCAGGCAAGAACATGTTGCCAAGTTACACACTTCTGCACTAAATGATGTGTTTAATTGGTAGAATAATATTTTATGCAATTCTACACAGAAATCTAGCCATGAGAAATAAGTTTTATTGACAGTATGCCTTTTCCAATATGTTCTCCTGCTCATATCACAGTGGTCAGTCTACTGAAGTGTGTAATGCCTTTAGTCAATATACTTCACTATGATGAGCAGAAGAGGGAAATATGTGTGTAAAACAAACTGTAAGAATGTAATTTTTTAGTACTCATATTAGTACTCAGTATCATAAGGTACTCCAATAAAAGTACCTGTTCTTGGTTTTAAACATGTGGTATCTGTGCATTCCTTAAAACAATTAGAGTCAGGAAACAGTGGCGATCTAGATAAATCCTTCCAAACAAGAGATAGGAGGCTAAGATCTGCTGTGAGAGTTGCTAATCTGAACATTTGAACTTGTTCTTTCCCCCACTGACAGCAGTCTGAAGTTCAGAGGTCATACAGAACACTGGCATGAAAAACAGCTTTCCTTACCGCCATGAGCAATACTTGGAGGACTTCTTGAACTTAAAAGCAGAACGGGAGAGCGTGTTCCTGGGCAGCGGTCTGGTGGGGGGMGAGTACACCGAGCCGGTAGCCATGGTGTAGCCCGGAGTGGCTGTGGAGAAGAGGGGGGTGGTGCCAGTACCTGTTTTAAAGAGGAAGTGCCTGGAGGGCCAGAGAAGAAAGAGAAATAAGTCACATGGTTGTTTACTAATAAACAGTAAACAGTATGGGGGTGTTGTAATAAACATCATGGCTCCTGGTTTAACTCTGTGGTTTTCCAGCCTGAAGTCTTTCCCTGCTGCATTGGAGGCTTTTTCTCAATCCATCATTTGTGACAGTGTGCACATGTCTCTGTGTTGGGCTGGACCTATGACGGACCTGTGATGAACCTGTGATGGACCTGTGATAGAGCTATCACAGGTCCATCACAGGTCAATCACAGGTCCATCACAGGTCTTTCTGTGATGGACCTGTGATTGACCTGTGATGGACCTGTGATAGACCTGTTATAGACCTGTGATAGACCTACGATGGACCTGTGATGGACCTGTGATTGACCTGTGATGGACCTACAATGAACCTGTGATGGACCTGTGATAGAGCTATGATAGACCTGTGATAGACATGTGATTGATCTGTGATGGACCTAAAATGGACCGGTGATAGACCTGTGATAGACCTGTGATGGACCTGTGATGGATCTGTGATGGACCTACAATGAACCTGCGATGGACCTATGACGGACCTGTGATGGACCTGTGATGAAGCTATGATGGACCTGTGATGGACCTGTGATGGACCTGTGATGGACCTGTGATTGATCTGTGATGGACCTAAAATGGACCGGTGATAGACCTGTGATAGACCTGTGATGGACCTGTGATGGATCTGTGATGGACCTACAATGAACCTGCGATGGACCTATGACGGACCTGTGATGGACCTGTGATGAAGCTATGATGGACCTGTGATGGACCTGTGATGGACCAGTGATTGACCTGTGATGGAGCTATGATAGACCTGTGATAGACCAGTGATGGATCTACCATGGGCCTGTGACGAAGCTACGATGCACCTGTGATAGACCTGTGATGGAGATACAATGGATCTCTGATGGACCAGCGCTGGACCTATGACGGACCTGTGATGGACCTGTGATGGACCTGTGATGGACCAGTGATTGACCTGTGATGGAGCTATGATAGACCTGTGATAGACAGGTGAGGGACCTGTGATAGACCTGTGATGGACCTGTGATAGACCTGTGATGGACTTGTGATGGTCCAATAACCAGTTCGGAATGAATCCCGTCAGGACTTTTCAGGCTCAGAAAAGCAGTGAGACCGGTGGAGGTTAGTAGGTTTAGGGTAATGGGTAAAGGGTCAGGTTAAGGTCATATTCATTTAGAGGGTTCCACCTTCCTCCTGCTGTCTCAGCAGAGTTGGTAAATCCATTAGGAAGTACTCGCTCGAGATCAGATCCAGTCCTGGGCTACTGGGTCCTGTGTTTATGGGATGTGCATGGTGGAGTCAGCTGTTCCAGGTGGAGGCAGCCTGTTGATGTGTATGTGCTGTAAGATGTAGTGGAAWATGACTGACATATTCTGCAGAGTGTAGGTGGACTGTTAGAGTAGAAATCAGCTCACTGAGTGTTTGTCAGGTTTCACAGAGAGGGAGGAGAGTTCAGAGGAGGGGGAGAGTTAGGGGAGGGGCCAGGGATGGTTGGGGGTGTGGTCTGGGTTAGGCTGTCGAAATTACTTAAAAATGAATGGAAGTCAATGCACAGTCCCCATGGGGTTGAAGAACAAACATGCATGTGTGTGTGTGTGTGTGTGTGTGTGTGTGTGTGCGTGTGTGTGTGTGTGTG
>NW_013952781.1:581923-584261 GCF_001266775.1 Austrofundulus limnaeus
CGTTCAGACTGTCATAAAAAAATCGGATATGAGTCAGATGGGTCGAAAAAATCGGATTTGGGTCGGATTTGCCTGCAGTGTGAACGTAGCCATAGACACGAAAGCTGATCWACAACTTAAAACAATTTTATAAAAACTCAAAACTGTACAATAATGATTTTTATGACAATGTTCATCTAGTTTTTAATTTCCTATATTTCATTCATGAGAAGGTAGAAGTATTTGTACGTGGTTGTAGTTATGGTATATTTAAATACATGCTTACGTTAAAATAAACATTACAGTAATATTACAGATTAGAGATTTTATTCTGAAACTTTGGACCCAAATTTGTTCCAGAACTTTATTCTCTGGATTATCAAACTGTTATGGTTAAAGTTTCTGTTAAAGGCTTTCTGTGAGGACTTGTGGTAAAAAATTCCCTTTTATAAGATGATCCTATTAAATACATGTTAATAACCTCAAAAAGATGAAAGGATTCAAGGCCTAATCTCTCATTGACTTCATTTTTAATTTGACTAAAACAAGGTTCTCCTTCACATCTTCGCACCCTTTCAAAACTTACCCAGCAAGGGACAATGTATGATCCAAAGGTTAAGTTTCTATAAGTTTCAACATGAAAGCTGAACAGCATGTTTAATTCCAGACAGGAAGATGTTACCCAGCTGGAGGAAATTACTGCCACATACAGTATATGTCTGCCTAAAGCAATTACCCAGGTCACAATGTCTAATTAATGACAGGACCCTGGATAACAAGCATTTTACAATTAGAGGGCTCTCCAACAAGGCTGTGTGATTAACAATTAGAACCTATTATAACACAGGTTCCTCAATTAATACTTGCCATGAAGCATGATGTGAAGGCAGAGGAAAAAAAGAGATGAAGAAGAGCCAAAAATGTAAAAACTGTACATGTAAATAAAGATATGATGCTCACTGTGATTTACATTTGTATTCATACTGTACATCTCTGGATTCCAGTTTTCACACTGGTGTGTGAAAACTGGTTTCACACACTGATAAATTGTAAAGAAAACAATATTTTGCTGTCAGACGTGAACAATCAGCTGGTAATAAGATCTGACATCCATCAGGCATGAGGAGATGATTCCTGATAACTCTGACCTGAGATCACCCACTGACACGTTTTAATGACACTGCAGAGTCTAAACACACACGTCACAACAACGATACACAGATGTTTCTTTTTACTGTGCAGCCTCTCACACAACTCATCATAAGCCAGGGCCTTTGTCATCATTGTCTCTATGCATCAAACCTCATATTACTCATGTATTCTTCCTAAAACTCCTCCTAACTGAAAAAAAAAAKCAAGCATATTCCTGCCTGTTTCTCTCAGCACCTTCGCTGTACTTTCCCAGGCCCCTGCAGCTTCTCGCCACCCCCAAGGACCATGTTGTAATTGTTCCCCGAAGTGTGTGCAACAATCTTCCTTCTACAGCTTTCAACATTTAAGCTCTGGCTCTGTCTTCACTCTCTTTCTCTTCTTTGTAACTCATCTCATTTAGTAAAACAATCATCCTGCACTGTCTTGCTGCACTCTCCCCTGGCACCACCTTACTTTGTCTAATCTCTGTCAGGTGCTGTCTCCTGCTAAAGAAATAATCCACCTGTGTGCACCTGCCTCCACTCATTGTGTTGTTTTTCTTGCATATCTCCTATAAAATCGAGTCCACAGAGGGAGGCTCCTGCTGCAGACAGTCTTCCTGTCATTCACACTTCAGTTGCCATGCCAGGAAGTGATGCAGCTGGTCAACACGCTCTCATTAGTGCCTTTGGAAAAGGTGGTAAGGATGGAGGGGAAACTCTCCCACGCTTCAGTCTCATGAGGACGTTTGTCCTCTGATGACCATTCTTGGTCCATTTGTCTTCTAAAGTCTACAACAGCTGTTTGCTTCAGCTCATGTTAGGAAACAGACTGTTGTCTCTGCAGCAGCTCAATGTTTCACCTCCTCTGTAGGAGGTTTACCATCACTGATGGCATTTAAAACCTCGAAAACAAAACAAACATGAAATAAAATAAAATAAGCATATAAATAAAGCAATCTAAATTCAGAGCAGGTCACTCCCCTGGAAGTGCATGCTGTCACATTGTTAAAGACAATGTAACTAAAATAAAAGGGACAGGTATGGTTTGTGTGTCTACATAAAGCCTCTGACACTCAGTTACTCCACACTACTCAGATAGGTGATTTTCAAACTTCAATTCATCAATGACTTGCACTGTATTTTTTCTTTTTTATAAACTAAAGATTATTTGTGACTGAATTTATTTGAGAAAAAGGGGCAGATAAAAAAAGATTTTATCTTCTTCT
>NW_013952781.1:584271-586405 GCF_001266775.1 Austrofundulus limnaeus
TCATTAGCACCTCTAGTAATATATTTACTGAGAAAAATGGTGACGTGTTCAATACTTATTTTACCCGCTGTATATCATTAACAGGAACACAATGGAGAGTAACTAAACTATGACATCTTGTCTAAGTCATAAGTACTTAGAGGGAACTTTTTCTTCCTCCTGGGTAATACATAAATACAGCAGCACAGGCTCAGTCACTCAGTTGTTACATGTTCAGTATTTATATGTTAACATCTTTATATAACGTAAAATATGTAACGTAATTTAAGACTCAAGTTTTCATTTTTATAGTTGTTTTTAATAAACAATCATTTATTTTAATGGTTTTATTATTTTTTAGCGCTGGGCACGCATTAATGCAGTTTTTTTTATTTATCTCTAAGAGCTGCAACACTAAACTGTCTGACCACCGGAGCAGTTCAAATCTGAAATATCACTTCAGTTTAAAACCAGGGTAAACAAACAGAGGGAGGTTCTGATGGCCAGTGTGTGAGAGAAAAAGGAAAAGCTAAGACRGGCTTGTTTTGCTTTATTTGTTTCAAGTGTTTGAAAATGCATTGCCCCATTTTTATATAAAGCAGTACCTTAAACACTCTAAACATATTGGAGTCAGTTAAACTTTGTGCAGCATAAAATTAAATCAGGAATTCAAGATTTTTTTGTCATTCTAAATGAGTATTATGAGGAATGAAAGATAGATGAGACCCCTGTTGTCAGGAAAAAAAAATACAACAAGCAATAAGAAGTTAAAATGAAAAACAAAAGAAAAATTCTACAGTGAGTCACACATGTATTGTAGCATACAAACATACACATTCAGCCATAGAGTGATCATTTCTATAAAAAAAATGCTCGAGATTAAGTGCAATTAAACATTTTAATCTAGTAATACTTATTTAACTTCATTTTTTTATTGTTTAAAACTGTTTTCACATATTTTGTATGATTGTGTCTTCTGGTTTTTCTGTTGAATTAGCTCAGCTATATTGTAAATGAGGACGCCTGAAATTAATTAATACATTTCTCTCATGTTTTGTATCTTTTATGAAGCTGTGATTTAAATACACTACTTGGATTTTAGATTTACCAGACACATTAGGTGTATTTGCAAAAAAGGTACCAGTATTGGATCAGGATTGTTGAGTTTTACTCAGTCAGAATCAGTATAAAGTCAGTGGTATTGAACATTAGATGTGTTTTCTTTGGAGTACTGTTTGTGACGGTATGGCATGGGTCAGGCTTGTGACCTCCGTTTTTTAGTTTGCCTTTCAACAATTATCTAATCGCTTTCATTTTTAATGTTAATGTATGAAGATGACACTTCCTCTTCTTCAGGGGTTCCACAACGAGTCGTCTTCCTTCATCTCACTCTTTCCTGTCCTCGGTCCAACTACACCCATGTCCTCTCTAACTGCATCCTTTACCATCCTTCTGTCCCTCCTCTGGACATGTCCAAACCTCAATCCAGTCTCTAACTTTATTTTCCAATCCTTCATCCGGTGCTGTATRTCTGATGAGCTCATTCCTAATCTTCTCCATGGCTGTGTCTCAGTTCATGGGCTGGATCCTCATGAGTGTGTAGCCCAGCTGGGCCATGTGGCCCACGTCCTTCCCAGTCCAGGTAGGCTGTGTAAAACTGCTGTGAAATGAGACGGTCTAGCCTTCGCTTGATGTAAGTTTGTGTGACCACGTGCTATCCGATTACCATTGTGATCAGTTTCATATCAGACATAAATGTGTTGGGACGTGTATTTATACATCTTTCCACTGGAAGAAAACCTTCATTAATAAAACATTACACTTCAATAAGTAAATAAAACATTAATAATTTGGGTTTAGCTCCACTATCAGTACTTGTAGTTGCATTTTGTTTAACATGTTATTGCAGCCTGGATTCCTTGCTAAACTTAAGTTGCTAAACTTAGATTTAAAACCAAATTCTTTGGTCTGTGGTGAATTTCCAAACTACGCCGACTTGGTAAAAAAATAAAACTCCATCATCTTTGTTTCTCTGTTTAGTTTGCTGTCGCTGCATTGAATCCTGGGATATCCTCAGCCGGGAATGACACTCTGATTCATCTTTGATTTCTGAGATTTTGTGGGCCACACGAGGAGGAGCCTTCGTTTTGTGACA
>NW_013952781.1:587932-589243 GCF_001266775.1 Austrofundulus limnaeus
GACTTGGTAAAAAAATAAAACTCCATCATCTTTGTTTCTCTGTTTAGTTTGCTGTCGCTGCATTGAATCCTGTGATATCCTCGGCCGGGAATGACACTCTGATTCATCTTTGATTTCTGAGATTTTGTGGGCCACACGAGGAGGAGCCTTCGTTTTGTGACAGCACTTGGCGCGGGGCAGTGACATATGTGGCCAACAAATCCAKACTCATGAGGATGCAGGACATGAATTTGGACAGAGCCCTTGTCTCTCTCAAGGAGAACATTTTTAGCTCTGACACTGACATGTATGGTACAGTTTCCTGTCTTTTTGTCCATGTCTGTCTTCAAAACAGCTGGTCTCTCTACTAACTTGTAAACCTTTCCTTTGACCTTTGTTGCCACACTTCTTCAAATATATGTAGTGTAAATGAGAAAAAAGAATAATATACCCGTTTCAAACCTGCAAATGAGAATGGTTGCTAAATCAGACATATTACATCTTTTTATTGTTTATGTGTATTATTTTAAATAGATTCAACTTGCAATTTAAGACCTAAAGTCAGTGTCAGAGAAAAAAAATACATTTTTGCAGCCTCTATGGGTTGTTTATTGTAGTTTTTAGGGGGGAAAAAACATACAAGCAAGTCTCTAAGTTATGCCTTTGTTAAATGTTAACAAAAGGACAACAAAGCAGGTTTACAAAAGCATGAAGCAAGTGTGAAGATAATGAAGTGTGAAATGACTGGAACCACAGTGTGCTTGGAGAAGTAAAGAATGTTGTCATCCATAACTAATCTGATCAGGTGGTTAGAACTGTCCTTCGCTCTCTCCAATCTGTGTTATATCCCATTAGTACCATTTATATTGAAGTCACTGACAATACACAACCCATGAAGGATTAKAGCAGTACTGGTGGATGGGTATTCCCTACTATGTTGGGACCATTGTTGGCATACACCCCTACTTGTGGGGACCAGTTGTACTTATGGGGACAAAAGCCCGGTCCCTATTGGGGGAAATAACATTGGTTGGTCAGGGGTCAGGTTGAGGGCTATAGTGTACATTGAGTTTAGATTAGATTTAGAGTCAGGTATATACCTATAAGGTTAGGTTTATAGTCAGGTATGTACGTACCTATAAGGTTAGGCTTAGAGTCAGGTATGTACCTATAGATTAGGTTTAGAGTCAGGTATGTACCTATAAGGTTAGGCTTAGAGTCAGGTATGTACCTATAAGGTTAGGCTTAGAGTCAGGTATGTACCTATAAGATTAGGCTTAGAGTCAGGTATGTACCTATAAGATTAGGCTTAGAGTCAGGTATGTACCTATA
>NW_013952781.1:591927-595977 GCF_001266775.1 Austrofundulus limnaeus
CCTATAAGGTTAGGCTTAGAGTCAGGTATGTACCTATAAGATTAGGCTTAGAGTCAGGTATGTACCTATAAGATTAGGCTTAGAGTCAGGTATGTACCTATAAGATTAGGCTTGGAGTCAGGTATGTAATGCTGTTCATCTGCAGATAGAATGATTCAAGTCAGAACAAGATTTGCTAACAACAGTCATTCTTGGATATCACTTGTGTTTATCTTTGTGTTTTCCATTGACCTTGTATCAAATTTTGCTAAGATGACATAATGGTGTTTGTTAATATATTTATGAGGCCTCTCGAGACACAGTGTTCAATAGTAGTGTGGAGAGACCGTGACAGAGAGAAGCAGAGGCACAGAGACAGGCCAGGTTGTTCTCTGTGTTTCCTGTTGTTGCAATAAACCTCAGCTGATCATCTCACGGAGTACCTTCATTCTTGAACCACGTATTTCTGTCTTTGTTAAATAAATATTGCCATAACAACAACAAATGCATATCAGCTGTAGCAGCATCATATGAATTCTGGCATTTTACACATAGTCCACCAGGAGGCGCCAACACAAAAGTCAGAGACTTCACATGAGATTTGGACCATCTTGTGGGGGAAAAGCAGATTACTTCCTACTCGCGAGCGCCCCCTCTGGTGGGGAAACTTTTTTCAGGGAAACAAATTTTTTCGGAACACCGATAGACGGCAGCCATTACAGACGAACATGTGTTTGTTGTTGTTAGAGGAGCGGCCTGGTCACACACTAATGTCATTAGTTTGTTATCATTACTGAGCTGCAGGACTGCTTTTTTCCCCCTTTTTTCCACATCATGTCACCTGCCTGGATCTGTTTTTATCTCGCTCTGAAGCACGGAGGAGTGTCAGAGGTGAGCTCGATTCAACAGATTTTTACAATGCGGTATCATTTCCGGACACAATAATTTTGCTGATATTTCAGTTAAAATACATAAGTAAAAATATTTATCCGTGTATAATACTACCCCCAACTTTATGGATGACTTTATGAATTAAATTTTACGTATTATACTTAATTAAATAAAGTAGCTATTTTGTAAGAATAAAAACTGGAACAGTGGTAGACAGTACYTGCACCACTAATGTACTGAATCCTAGACTGCACTGGAACAGTTGGTTTTGCTGTAAATTCAACTGAGGCTTGTGAGACAGATGCCTCACAGTCCTGTCACCACAGAATTATCAGCTACTTTAAGCAACCTCTTTGCAACATTTAGCTATTGTTCTGCTTTGCTTTAGCTTTTAGCTCTACACATTTTAACCTTTGCTCTGTTCATTTTAGCCTCTCTTCTGCTTGTTTTGAGTTCAGCAGCTCAGATCTAGCATGTTTTAACCAACTTCAGCAGTAAAGCAGCACTTGGCAATAACACACACTGCAGTAACAGTTCAGTTCCTACTACATGTACGTCCAGCTCTTTTCAGTCCTCTATGTCAGTATGCACCAGTATGGTGACTAACTTTATGCCTTTCTTATTTCCCACAGTTTGACTTTCCTCCAGTTGTTTATCAATCGTTTATTTATTGGGGTGATGTGAGTTTACATGAACAAAGCTGCCATTGTTAAATCATGGGAGGTGTGGACTCACTGATGTGGAGTATTGTGTAGAAAATGTGTGTGTGACATGTAAATCGTGCAGCTGACTGAACACACAGATCGTCTGTCATCACTACACCACCACATCAAGCACCACTCAGCCTGTGACAGCCATACAAGTATGTTCAAGTATCTGAGTTGTTCATTAAAGAACTGTTTAAATAACAGACAAGCATCACTCAACATTTAATTTAATTATTTTATGTTTTACTGCAGTAAAAAAGCAGTTTTATGGAGTGAAAGTATTTTAATGTACTGTATGAGTGAGAGATGGCAGGAAGACAGGACTGTAAAAATCAACCCTAGAGACTATAAAACAATATAACACACACGAGCGCACACACAGACTCCATGATAGAATGTCAGTTGTGTTTGAACAGAACATTAATGTTCAAACACATCCTGTCTGTTAGAATGAGGATTAAAACACACATATGACACACAGTATACACATTCATATTGACACATCCCATAAAACAGTAGGGTTGGGCAATATTGGCAAAAAAATTAATCACAATTAATTGTAGTATTTAGCCGATAAAGATTAATTTGACGATTAATCCCCTGGAGTCCCCGGACACCCTTATTTCGTAGTCACATGACCAATTTAGTGAGAAAGATTGGCTCTTTGCAAAAAATTGTTCCAAATTGTGTGAAAATTGCAGATTTCAGGCTATACATCATATTTTAAATTGTGTAGATAAATAAATAAATTACAGAACTTTATTTTTAATGTTCGTCATATTTGAAGCGGAGAGGAGCACCGAGCAGACTGGTGGCATTAATCGTATTAATCATCAAGTGCCAAACATTAATCGATTAATGTTTTTCTGATGATTAATTGCACACAATACGATTATGCCCAACCCAATAAAACAGATACATAAATGGAGCTGCATCACTACTGCTTTTTAAGTCTTAGTTTCTAACATTTTTGTTATGAAACTTTGTATTTGTAGTTGTTATATAGCGCCTTCACAGAAATAAATTCACAAGGTGCTGTACATTCAGGGAAGAGGGGAGGGGACAGTTAGGAAACACCCATTCAAGAAGACATAACAAGACAAACATGGGGGAACAGGTGAAACCGGTCATGCCGCAAACACAATTGCACTACCTTTAACAACAGCAGAAAGTCAAACTCATCTTTCACTCAGGCCTATCATGTATTCACTCTGTCAGACAACTTCCAGATAAGAAACAACTGAACGTACTGACTGCAGTGAGTTCAATAAATCTGCTATATTCTTCTGAATCAGGTTTCAAGTCTTATTGAGCCTCTTGGTGATGATCCTCTTCCACACAAAGGTGATACTTGACTGTGGTGTCTGTGTTAAGGCGCACCACAGCTGAGTCACTCTTCTTTGGGTGTGTTTTCCATCATCGGTGTGAGAGAACCATCTCCATATGATGTCAGAAGAGGACTGTGAGAGTTAGCTCAGCTGATGTCCCGTCTAATTATAGAGGAGTGGTGATATGTGAACAGTTGCTCTCCATCACTGTCACAGACTCAGAGATCAGACCATTGAGTGCTTGCATTGGTACCTCTTTACAATAGAACAGAGATTATTAACCTATGGGCCGCGGCCCAATTGTGGACCGTGAGCGCCGCCTTGAGGGCCTCAAAAGAACAACAGTTTTTAACTTTGGGCCGCAGGACCGCATAGATTTTTAATAAGGTGCAATGCACTTTCTCACCACTAGTAGCAGTAGTGCACCACTCAGATGTTTAAAGGGGACTATTATGCAAAATTCACTTTTTAAAGTTTTTTTTAACTCAACTTTGGGTATGTACTTCTTAAAAAAACAGTCCCAGGACCAAAAAATGCACCCAGGGGCATATTTACTGTAAGCAAATGTATTTTAAATGTATATTAACGACAAGTTTTATACTTCAATCATTTTGTGATGRCACAAGCTGTACYACAACCCACTGGAACCTGTGTTCAGCCCCTTACCTAGCAACCCCCGGGTGAGACTCCAC
This sequence comes from Austrofundulus limnaeus, assembly GCF_001266775.1. NCBI lineage: Eukaryota > Metazoa > Chordata > Actinopteri > Cyprinodontiformes > Rivulidae > Austrofundulus > Austrofundulus limnaeus. The sequence goes on from NW_013952781.1 coordinate 595,525, forward strand.
CTCCGCAGTATAAAAAGACGTCACCGTGTTGTTGTGCAATGCGCAGCTCATTTTGCAACAAGCCTCCAATAGGGCAATGGGTAGAGTGTTGGACCAGACAATGGGAGACCAGGGTTCGAGACCAGCATGGACATGATTAGGGCTGCCACAAACAATTATTTTAATAATTGATTAATCACCGATTATTTATTCGATTAGTCGACTAATCGGATCATACGTTAATTGAATATAAAACATACAGCTTATCACGTCAGAATGCAGCTGCTATTATATAACCATCATTAGATTTTAGCTATATGCTAACTAAAAATAATTGCTGTGGAAGGCAAGTTCTGCTCTGCAGATATTGTACAGGTTTCTCTTTTATTTTCCTAAAAATATCCCACACTTTGAGCTCCGTTGCCAGGTAGCCATGATACCAGAGCCTGTCTGTATAATGTCTTGTGACGTCCA
>NW_013952781.1:597442-602627 GCF_001266775.1 Austrofundulus limnaeus
TATATATATATATTAGGGGTGCAACAATACATGTGTCTGTATCAACCCATTCAAGACAGTGCTTCAAGTTCAGTACACACCCACCTCTGTCAGTGTGCCCCAGGGCAGCTGTGGCTACATTGTAGTTTGCCATCATCAGTGTGTGAATGTGAGTGCGCATGGGTGAATGTCTGTTAGTGTAAAGAGCTTTGGGGTCCGGAGGGACTTGAAAAGCGCCCTATAAGTTCAGTCCATTTACCATTTCACACTGTATTGAATAATATCGATTTTTAAAATTAATTTTATCAGCTTGTCTTCTGAAGATGCTCTGTGTTGAAGGCTCAATGGATCTGTGTTTGACTACTCCACCTAGGCTGCATTTTTGAGTGGAGATCCACTGAGAAACCTACTGTTTCAGCAACATTTAATTTAAAAACTGTACGTTTGAGGTTAAACAAATGCTCATAATTAATTTCAATAAATTACAAGTTAGGAAGGGCATGACAAAAACAACAAATAGCAAGATCTAAGCTGAGATTCTTATGTTATCCTGGATTAATTAATCCTTTATTCAGTTGCAAAAGAGGCACATGTTTCCATAGTATCTAGTCCTCTGAAACTAACTATTTAATCTGTTCTTGTTTCTGAGCAGTCAGCAGTCACTCTGATCGGACATCAGTGTTTCATACAATTATTCAATGTTACAGTTACAAAAAAACTCTCCTTGGGCTGCCACCTTATGGTGGTGGAGAGGTTTGAGTGTCCCAATGATCCTGAAAGCTGTGTTTAGAGTCACCCAAGGCAAACAGGTCCTAGGTGAGGGATCAGACAAAGTGCAGCCCAAAGACCCCCTATGATGAAGTGCAGCCCAAAGACCCCCTATGATGAACACAATAAATGGAGTCAGTGTTCCCTCGCCTGGATATGGGTCACTGGGGCCCCACTCTGTAAGTAAGTAAGTAAACTTTATTTCTATAGCACCTTTCACAGACAAACATCACAAAGTGCTTCACAGAAAGCAAAAATAATTAAAAACAATAAAACAGATCACAGATATAAAAACAATTAAAACACAATAAAAAGCACTTAACTAAAAATCCATATGGCTTCAAGGTAATTCTGGTCCACCATCCGGCATCTCAGGGTGAGAAAGCAGTTTGCCACCAACACTGTTTTTGGTAGGGATGGTACGCTGCTGACCTCAACTCAGGACATTGTGGGTCGGTGGGCAGAATACTTCAAAGACCTCCTCAATCCCACCGACATGTCTTCACATGTGGAAGCAGAGCCTGAGGACCTTGGGTTGGATTCTCCAATCGCTGGTGCCGAGGTCACTGAGGTGGTTAAAAAGTTCCTCGGTGGCAGGGTGCTGGGGGTGGATGAGATTCGCCTGAAGTTCCTTAAGGCTCTGGATGTTGTGAGGTTGCTTTGGATGACCAGACTCTACAATATTGCATGGATATCGAGGGTAGTTCCACTGGATTGGCAGACCGGGGTGGTGGTCCCCCTATTTAAAAAGGGGGACCACAGTTTGTTCCAACTATAGGGAGATCACACTTCTACTGTAAGCCTCCCTGGTAAGGTCTATTCAGGGGTCCTGGAGAGGAGGGTCCATCGGATAGTCGAATCTTAGATTCAGGAAGAGCAATGTGGTTTTTGTCCTGGTTGTGGAATAGCAGACCAGCTCTACACCCTTAGCAGGGTCCTGGAGGGTGCATGGGAGTTCGCCCAAGCAGTCTACATGTGTTCTGTGGTTTTGGAGAAGGTATTTGACCGTGTCCCTCGGGGACTCTTGTGGGGGGTACTCCGGGAGTATGGAGTACCAGGCCATAAGATACCATACCATACTATAGCCGTACCATAACTTTTATGAACAGAATTTCTAGGCAGAGGGAATCCGTTTTGGTGACCTTAGGACTGCATCTCTGCTTTTTGCAGATGATGTGCAAATCCGACCATGGTCTTGAGCCAGAAAAGGGTCTGGGAAAATGTTCGGCTCCAAGTGGAGTACCTTAGGTATCTCGGGGTCTTGTTCACTAATGAGGGAAGAATGGAGCAGGAGATCGACAGGCGGATTGGTTCTGCGTCTGCAGTGATGCGGGTGTTGTACCGATCAGTCGTTGTGAAGCGAGAGCTGAACCAGAAGGTGAAGCTCTCGCTTTACCGATCGGTCTATGTTCCTACCCTCATCTATGGTCACGAGCTTTGGGTAGTGACTGAAAGAACGAGATCACAGAAACAAGCAGCTGAAATGTGTTTCCTCTATCTCCTTTAGAGATAGGGGGAGAAGCTCAGTCATCCAGGAGGGACTCAGAGTAGAGCTGCTGCTCCTCTATGTCCAGAGGAGCCAGTTGAGGTAAAGTAAAGGTGCTTATTTTGGTCATCAGTGTATGTTCCCATACAATGACGAAATTCATGCTCTGCTAATGCATCCACACCCAAGTGGAGCAGCGGGCAGCCATGTGAGGCACCCGGGGAGCAATGGGTTGGTGTCTTGCTCAAAGACACCACGGCATGTGGGCATGGCGGGGAGTCGAACCTGTGACTTTCGGATCCCAAAGCCGGCTGCTCTACCACTACACCACACCCGTCCCACCCAGGTGGTTCATTTGGTTAGGATGCCTCCTGGATGCCTCCCTGGTGAGGTGTTCTGGACACGTCCCACTGGGAGGAGACCCAGAGGAAGACCCAGGACACGCTGGAGGGACTATGTTTCTCAGCTGGCCTGGGAACACCTTGGGATTCCCCCAGAGGAGCTGGTCCAAGTGGCTGGAGAGAGGGAAGTCTGGGTCTCTGCCCCCSTGACCCGATCCTAGATCCCCAGTATCTGACTCGTTCTTTTTACTTTGCATTAAAATATACAAAATAAATATATTAATGTCAAGTGGCACAAATTGTCTGTAAAAAAACAACTCAGCTTTAAATTAATTTTATGCCTCAACGCCTGTAAGGAAATGCTTACTCCCCCTCCCCACATTTCATATCACATGCTGTCCATTGTCTTTTCACAGTGCAACTTCACAAAATTCAGTTATTATTAAATAATGTTACACATAAATAATAAAAACAATATTTTGGTTTAGCTTCACTATCAGTACTTTTTACTGCATTTTATTTAGCATCTTATTGCCGTATAAATTTCAGAGTAGTTGCTAAATYTCCATTTAAAAACAAATTCTTCTGTCTGTGATAAAGTTCCAAACTTGCCATTAAAAAACAAAACAAAACAAATAAAAAACAGTCATCTTTGTTTTTCCGTTTAGCTTGCAGATGGTGCAATGAATCCTGGGACATTGTCGGCTGTGTAACTACTCAGATGCAGCCTAAGTTTTCAGGGTTTTGTTGGCCTATGGTGCGGGACAGTCACGTAAGTGACCAAGAAATGAGCCCTAAATCAGCTGCAAAATCCTTTTGCTGCCTTTGGCTCAACTTTTTTGAGATGTGTTGCTCTTATCAAAATGATGTTATCGTACTAAAAATGGTACCGTTTCCTGRTGGTAAATGGACTGAACTTATAGAGCGCGTTATCAAGTCCCTCCGGACCCCAAAGCACTTTACACTTACATTCACCCACTCACACACACATTCAGACACTGATGATGGTAAGCTACATTGTAGCCACAGCTGCCCTGGGGCACACTGACAGAACCCAGGCTGCCATGCACCGGCACCACCGGACCCTCTGACCACCATCAAGGTGGGTATAAAGTATCTTGTCCAAGGACACGACTGAGACGGCTGGACGGGGGGATCGAACCGGTGACTTTCTAGTTCCAGGATGACTCCCCTAACCACTCTACCACACACCCCCGATTAATGTACACTAATTTAAACATTTGATGTGCTTACTATGTTTAATTGTGAATAAAATATGGGTTTAGACACTTGTATATAAATTGTTTTAATCCCAATTCACACAGTGCCTCAGCTTTTCAAAATAAGAGTTGAAGGTCTTTTTCTCCTTGGACACATTCTTAAATACCCTCATTGTGCAAAAAGATGGCAAGAACATCCTCAATAATTACAATCAAAATACAGATAAAGGACACTCTTAGATGAGGTTATGATTCTCCGCAAACTGATGTTAAGATGTTCGTTTTAAGGTAAAACGGTAACTTCTCATTTCATCATCAAACAAATCTTTCATCTGCAGGGTTTAGACACAGCATTTGTTTTTATTCAAAGTTTTAACTGTTTTTGATGCACAGAAGCTGAAAACTGTATTGTTTCAAAGACTTTTCAAGCTACATTTTTTTTAAATTCTTAGTTTCAATTGCATATTTATGCATTTTCATGTCACTTACAGATGGTATTTGCTATATTCGTTTTTTTTTACATTAATTAATTTTCTTATTTGTCCCGTTTTTACAGTATGTGGATTGACATTTAAAGGATTGATGCCATGTTAATGAAGATATTTTTTAGAAATTCCCAATAAAAAAGCTGTTTTGAAAAGGCAGCTCAGCTGTCTGAAACAAGCCTTAGACGTTTAAAGTCAGTATTTATGTATTTTACAGAAAGCAGATCGGTAACTCAACACTGAACTCAAGCAGACTGAATGCCAATTAGTGAGTGACCTTTACAAACACCAAACACATTAGGTTTTTATAAAAACATTAGCTTAAAAAGCCATCCTGTCATCAGCTTCCTTATTCCTTTGTTGCTTTCCTCTGTCCTCCGGGTGGTGTGAGGGAAAAGCACAGCAATGCTTGATTTGATTTGCATAAAGAGCATCACATCTCCATTTCCCAGACCTGCTGTTATTTCTCTCCACAGCTCTCAGTGGAGCCAACAGAAAACAAAGATGAAGAGGAGGGAGAGGGAATACTTATTGTTTGGAGAGGAAGTTTCGCCCTCGCTCCTCTGATCACTGGGTGGACTACAGCCAAGTGTTTCAGTAATGCAAGCATTCTTGAGTGTAACTGTAGCATGTGTGTATATGTCAACAGAGCATTTTCTCTAACAAAGGTTTTTTGAATCCAGGTCTCAGAGTGCAACACCCTGCATCTATGGACAGCTACCAATAGTTTTTRAATAGTCAACAGTTTTTCTGTGCTTGTAGGAGCAGATAAACAATAAAAGTGGTGGAAAGCAGAGACCTGTTTGTGCAAACAAACAAAACTCATCCTCAGTCCAAACGAAGGTTCATGTTTTCACAATTTTGAATCAAACTGTTTTCATGCTCAAAACTTATATAATATATATA